>NC_143581.1:221934331-222147250 GCF_048544385.1 Mastigoproctus giganteus | reverse complement strand
GTGTTAATGCTTTACAAAAACATACAAAATTACCCAAACATACTGTGAAAGAATGGTTATCGGGACAGCCCACATATGTGAGACACAGACAGCAACGAAGAAATTTTCCTCGTAACCAGATGAAAGTTCCTGGTCTTCACCATACATTTCAATGTGATTTAGCCAGCATGTCAAATCTTGCTAAAGCAAATAATGGTGTTCATTTTCTTCTCGTGTGTATTGATTGCTTTTCACGATATGGCTGGGTAAGACCATTAAAATCTAAACATTCACAAGAAGTAGTTAAAGCTTTCAAATCTATTTTAAAGAAGAAGTACCATTTAATATTAATAGTGACCAAGGAAAGGAATTTACTAATAAACAAGTGCGTGTATTATTCAAATCTAAAAATATCCACTTTTACACCACTAGAAGTGAAAAGAAAGCTTCTATGGCAGAAAGATTTATTCGAACATTAAAAGAAAAAATTTATAAATGGGTTACATATTCAAAAAATGATAAATATATTCATGTGCTGCAAAAATTAGTGAAAACTTATAATGAAAATGTACACAGATCTATTGGTATGGCCCCTGCAGATGTCACCATGCATAATGAAGAAACAGTTTATGCTAAATTATATAGACCCCATCCAAAAGTTTCGGAACCCAAGTTTAAAATCGGTGACCATGTTGTTCTTAGTGATGATAGCCATAATTTTCGAAAAGCGTTCAGAGGGAATTGGTCTGAGGAGGTGTTTTTCATAGCTCAGGTAATCAAAAGGCACCCTGTAGTATATAAGGTTAAAGGGAGAGATGGTGAGGTGATAGAAGGGACATTTTATGAACATCAGCTACAGAGAGTCCGTTTTGATAACGAGGTACCTGAAAACGTGTATCTGATTGAAAAAGTACTTGGGAAGCGTACAGTGCGTGGCCAGAGACAGTTACTTGTGAAGTGGCTTGGATACCCTGCATCCTACAATTCTTGGGTACGAAGCAAAGATGTTTTACCTAACCCTACCAAGTAATGCAAGTATGGACATGTATCCCGATAACACCCAATCACGTTTCAAAGTTCAATTACCCCGGGAAATTAATCTGAGTGGGAAGTGGGTGGTGGCACTTTCTGAAATCCACCTACCAGGAGTGTGGAACAATATCACAAAAGGATACGATGAATTTCATGTACTTCGCGACGATTATGACTCTGAACAAATTTTACATGTGCTTTCTTTAAAGTATAAAGATTATCAACATCTTTTAGATGAGTTGAACAGTGTTCATCCCATTATTTCATTTACAGTACACACAAAGACTGTTGCAAAATATCAATTTTCAGTGAATGTGCATGGAAAAGGTAAAATACAATTGCCCGAGAAACTAGTAAAATTATTTGGACTTCAAAAAGCAGGTGTACGGGGGAAAGGCTGCCGTGTATTTACAGATACATCTGTTGGTGAGAGTGTATTTTTCAGTAATTTATTACAAATATAACCTAAAAGATAACGACACCGAATTGTTAAATTTCACATGTACAACTAAGAATATGAAAAAAAACTGTCGAAAAAATAAGATTACCATATTGACAGGCTGTTTAACTTTTTGGAAAGAAAAATAAAATATATATCACAAATGTTCATTGTCCCTGTCCAGCCTTTACACATCGCAATTTTTATGAATTTGGTGTGCATTATACACAATATTCTGCAAAAGGTTACATTAACGATTCGACAGCTAAAGCTTATCGATAAACAATAAAATCGTTGTGCTATCAAAACCGTATCGTTACCATGAAAAAATAATTTCTACTCTATTATTAGTTGAAAAAAAAAAAAACTAAAAACAAATGCATGCTGTTCAATTACGATAAATCTAAAATTCAATCTAAAACAATGAATCATAAAGATCTTGTATTTATAAAAATATCAGCAAAAATTTCAAAATCAGCAAATTTAATTTCTTATTAGAAGGTTCTCGAAGGTATCAAAAATGCACTAGTCACACCTTTACACGTCCCATTTTTCGTATGAATTTGGTGGACATTATACACAATATCCTATAGATTAACAATTTGACCGTTAAAGAATGCGGAATTTGTAATAAAAACTTATCGATAAACAATAACATCGTTGTGATTTCAAAACCACCTTGTTACCATGGATAAATAGCAATAGAAAACACATTCACCTTATTTCTATTGTTAACAACAACAAAAAAAAAAAAAAATGAATTTTTATTAAACAGGTAAACTAAAGATAAAAATTCAAATATTATAAATAATACTTACAGCATTGGATTCCATATCACCAATTACAACTGACAGCAACCAAATAACAGCAAAAATCATGAAACGCAACAAGAAAAAGTGATCGTCTCTCCAAGAACCATCGGATTTATATTGAGCTTGTAATCACGTGATACAAAACTGACATTCCTGAAAGAGCCATTTCCAAGAAAGCCACATCTACAAAAAGATTTCAGATAAAGACAATTGGAATGGAAAATTATTTTATAAAAGAAACTATTTGATGGAAAAATTTTGTTGAACAGCGTAACACACATCCCCGAATAGCGTAAAACTCAAACAAATACAGCCAAACCTCGGAAAATCTAAGAAAAATTATGTAAAAAATCTTAGTAAAATGTTTTTCAACATTTATTTAAGATTGAGACCCCCATCGTAATCCACACAAGAGGATTACGGTGTCCCAGCAGATTAAAGCCTCATGATTCAAAAATATATAGATCGTCATCACCAACTCAAGGGCATTAATAATGATTATAACGTTCTTGGGTTTTTTCTCAGGATTACAATAAGCTTACACATTAACATGAAAAAACAACGGAAACTGTGTACAAGTAATTAATGGACCCTTTAAAATTAGACAAAATGATCAGAAAGAGAGAAAATAATCGGCTTTTAAATACAGCCAAACCTCGGAAAATCTAAGAAAAAGTATGTAAAAATTCTTAATAAAATGTTTTTCAACATTTATTTAAGATTGAGACCCCCCACCCACACAAGAGGATTACGGTGTCCCAGCAGATTAACGCCTCATGATTCGAAAATATATAGAGCATCATCACCAACTCATGGGGATTAATAATGATTATAACGTTCTTGGGTTTTTTTTCCTCAGAATTCCAATAAGCTTACACATTAACATGAAAAAACAACGGAAACTGTGTACAAGTAATTAATGGATCCTTTAAAATTAGAGAAAATGATCAGAAAGAGAGAAAATAATCGGCTTTTTCTTCCATGTACCCAAGGAATGTGTTTGTGAGATTTTTAATTAAAATTTGCTTACACATCACAACATTTTTGTGCTGTCAAAACATGAAATTCATTCATCACAGTAAAAATCAGGGTGGAAACACACAAAACATTGTCAAGAGACAGAAATATAAGAAAATTAAGTAAAAATATCTTAAATAATACAGCTTCAACATTTATTCAACCCTCAGACCCCAGCCACAACTTCACAAGTTCTTAACAACCCCCCTCAAAACGATTATGGTGTTAAGACACGCCTAAGGTTAAAAAAATATTAACCGTTATCATTGGAATAATCAATGAAATAATCATTGAAATAATCAATTTTAGATCTTTTGTGTTTCCAGGAATTCCATCATCACTCAAAATTTCAGAAATTACACATTTGGAACCAAGGGAACATATTAGAATTAGTGAAAAATAATAGGGTTTTTTTCAAATAAAAAAGCGTTTTTTGTCTTATTTACAATCAAAATTTGAAAATTTGCATGTGTGCGACATATAGACAAATAACTTTGCTGGTTTTTACCTAGCAAAACAGTAAAAAGATTATATTTTTAATAATAAAAAAGACTTTCAAAGTACTCTGAACAGTTGAAATGTTAACAATTTTTGGACCTGTTGTTGCAGCAGAAACATGAAAATACACACACCACACTGTTAAATTAACAATGACAACAGAAACTATACTTTTATGAATCTATCTGTATAACAACTGATGGATTTTCATATGCACACACTCATACAAAAGATGAGCAAAAGTAATTTGAGACAAAAATCTTGATTTAACAAAGCTAGACAAACACAACATACAAGATGAGGGCAAAACGCCATACATGTGTTCAAACAATTCTAAACTACCATATTTAAAGTGCGTGTTACAATAAGAAAAACCAGCAGTGTGTTACAATAGGAAAACTCACCACAATTTTCCAGACACATAAGTAATTTTGAATCTCAAAGCAAACAAGAGATCCGAAACCATTGTAATAGCAGTAATAATCACCCCCCCCCCCCGTTACAATCATCCTTATTGATGTATCAGCAGATACCGTGTTTATTACATAATTCTTCATTTACCAATGTAACCCCTTATTTATATTTGAAAAAGGAAAAATTCGAAGCAAACGCATGAAAATTTAAGATAATTTTAACTGGAAGCGTATACATTTGAATCGTCACACATTTAATTTCATTATTTCGACTGAAATTAGCCGATTTCTGCCGAAGGCAATTAGGCTAACACACACACTGTGTATGCTATTTTCACATTCACGCTGAACCAAAATAAACCTGAAAAATAAAAAAAAACAGCTGCAGATCACCGGCTATTTTACACACGCTAAGACCGAACAACACCAACCTAAGTCAAAGATGGGGTGCATAAGGAACAAACTTAAAACGGGAAAATTACACCCACTAACAATGCTCCTTTTTCATTTAACCCTGATCACTGTGGGACCACAAAATAGCTCGTTGCAAACGAGCTATTTTATTTAATAAAAACGCTATTTTGTGGTCCCACAGTGATCAGGGTTAAATGAAAAAGGAGCATTGTTAGTGGGTGTAATTTTCCCGTTTTAAGTTTGTTCCTTATGCACCCCATCTTTGACTTAGGTTGGTGTTGTTCGGTCTTAGCGTGTGTAAAATAGCCGGTGATCTGCAGCTGTTTTTTTTTATTTTTCAGGTTTATTTTGGTTCAGCGTGAATGTGAAAATAGCATACACAGTGTGTGTGTTAGCCTAATTGCCTTCGGCAGAAATCGGCTAATTTCAGTCGAAATAATGAAATTAAATGTGTGACGATTCAAATGTATACGCTTCCAGTTAAAATTATCTTAAATTTTCATGCGTTTGCTTCGAATTTTTCCTTTTTCAAATATAAATAAGGGGTTACATTGGTAAATGAAGAATTATGTAATAAACACGGTATCTGCTGATACATCAATAAGGATGATTGTAACGGGGGGGGGGGGTGATTATTACTGCTATTACAATGGTTTCGGATCTCTTGTTTGCTTTGAGATTCAAAATTACTTATGTGTCTGGAAAATTGTGGTGAGTTTTCCTATTGTAACACACTGCTGGTTTTTCTTATTGTAACACGCACTTTAAATATGGTAGTTTAGAATTGTTTGAACACATGTATGGCGTTTTGCCCTCATCTTGTATGTTGTGTTTGTCTAGCTTTGTTAAATCAAGATTTTTGTCTCAAATTACTTTTGCTCATCTTTTGTATGAGTGTGTGCATATGAAAATCCATCAGTTGTTATACAGATAGATTCATAAAAGTATAGTTTCTGTTGTCATTGTTAATTTAACAGTGTGGTGTGTGTATTTTCATGTTTCTGCTGCAACAACAGGTCCAAAAATTGTTAACATTTCAACTGTTCAGAGTACTTTGAAAGTCTTTTTTATTATTAAAAATATAATCTTTTTACTGTTTTGCTAGGTAAAAACCAGCAAAGTTATTTGTCTATATGTCGCACACATGCAAATTTTCAAATTTTGATTGTAAATAAGACAAAAAACGCTTTTTTATTTGAAAAAAACCCTATTATTTTTCACTAATTCTAATATGTTCCCTTGGTTCCAAATGTGTAATTTCTGAAATTTTGAGTGATGATGGAATTCCTGGAAACACAAAAGATCTAAAATTGATTATTTCAATGATTATTTCATTGATTATTCCAATGATAACGGTTAATATTTTTTTAACCTTAGGCGTGTCTTAACACCATAATCGTTTTGAGGGGGGTTGTTAAGAACTTGTGAAGTTGTGGCTGGGGTCTGAGGGTTGAATAAATGTTGAAGCTGTATTATTTAAGATATTTTTACTTAATTTTCTTATATTTCTGTCTCTTGACAATGTTTTGTGTGTTTCCACCCTGATTTTTACTGTGATGAATGAATTTCATGTTTTGACAGCACAAAAATGTTGTGATGTGTAAGCAAATTTTAATTAAAAATCTCACAAACACATTCCTTGGGTACATGGAAGAAAAAGCCGATTATTTTCTCTCTTTCTGATCATTTTCTCTAATTTTAAAGGATCCATTAATTACTTGTACACAGTTTCCGTTGTTTTTTCATGTTAATGTGTAAGCTTATTGGAATTCTGAGGAAAAAAAACCCAAGAACGTTATAATCATTATTAATCCCCATGAGTTGGTGATGATGCTCTATATATTTTCGAATCATGAGGCGTTAATCTGCTGGGACACCGTAATCCTCTTGTGTGGGTGGGGGGTCTCAATCTTAAATAAATGTTGAAAAACATTTTATTAAGAATTTTTACATACTTTTTCTTAGATTTTCCGAGGTTTGGCTGTATTTAAAAGCCGATTATTTTCTCTCTTTCTGATCATTTTGTCTAATTTTAAAGGGTCCATTAATTACTTGTACACAGTTTCCGTTGTTTTTTCATGTTAATGTGTAAGCTTATTGTAATCCTGAGAAAAAACCCAAGAACGTTATAATCATTATTAATGCCCTTGAGTTGGTGATGACGATCTATATATTTTTGAATCATGAGGCTTTAATCTGCTGGGACACCGTAATCCTCTTGTGTGGATTACGATGGGGGTCTCAATCTTAAATAAATGTTGAAAAACATTTTACTAAGATTTTTTACATAATTTTTCTTAGATTTTCCGAGGTTTGGCTGTATTTGTTTGAGTTTTACGCTATTCGGGGATGTGTGTTACGCTGTTCAACAAAATTTTTCCATCAAATAGTTTCTTTTATAAAATAATTTTCCATTCCAATTGTCTTTATCTGAAATCTTTTTGTAGATGTGGCTTTCTTGGAAATGGCTCTTTCAGGAATGTCAGTTTTGTATCACGTGATTACAAGCTCAATATAAATCCGATGGTTCTTGGAGAGACGATCACTTTTTCTTGTTGCGTTTCATGATTTTTGCTGTTATTTGGTTGCTGTCAGTTGTAATTGGTGATATGGAATCCAATGCTGTAAGTATTATTTATAATATTTGAATTTTTATCTTTAGTTTACCTGTTTAATAAAAATTCATTTTTTTTTTTTTTTGTTGTTGTTAACAATAGAAATAAGGTGAATGTGTTTTCTATTGCTATTTATCCATGGTAACAAGGTGGTTTTGAAATCACAACGATGTTATTGTTTATCGATAAGTTTTTATTACAAATTCCGCATTCTTTAACGGTCAAATTGTTAATCTATAGGATATTGTGTATAATGTCCACCAAATTCATACGAAAAATGGGACGTGTAAAGGTGTGACTAGTGCATTTTTGATACCTTCGAGAACCTTCTAATAAGAAATTAAATTTGCTGATTTTGAAATTTTTGCTGATATTTTTATAAATACAAGATCTTTATGATTCATTGTTTTAGATTGAATTTTAGATTTATCGTAATTGAACAGCATGCATTTGTTTTTAGTTTTTTTTTTTTTCAACTAATAATAGAGTAGAAATTATTTTTTCATGGTAACGATACGGTTTTGATAGCACAACGATTTTATTGTTTATCGATAAGCTTTAGCTGTCGAATCGTTAATGTAACCTTTTGCAGAATATTGTGTATAATGCACACCAAATTCATAAAAATTGCGATGTGTAAAGGCTGGACAGGGACAATGAACATTTGTGATATATATTTTATTTTTCTTTCCAAAAAGTTAAACAGCCTGTCAATATGGTAATCTTATTTTTTCGACAGTTTTTTTTCATATTCTTAGTTGTACATGTGAAATTTAACAATTCGGTGTCGTTATCTTTTAGGTTATATTTGTAATAAATTACTGAAAAATACACTCTCACCAACAGATGTATCTGTAAATACACGGCAGCCTTTCCCCCGTACACCTGCTTTTTGAAGTCCAAATAATTTTACTAGTTTCTCGGGCAATTGTATTTTACCTTTTCCATGCACATTCACTGAAAATTGATATTTTGCAACAGTCTTTGTGTGTACTGTAAATGAAATAATGGGATGAACACTGTTCAACTCATCTAAAAGATGTTGATAATCTTTATACTTTAAAGAAAGCACATGTAAAATTTGTTCAGAGTCATAATCGTCGCGAAGTACATGAAATTCATCGTATCCTTTTGTGATATTGTTCCACACTCCTGGTAGGTGGATTTCAGAAAGTGCCACCACCCACTTCCCACTCAGATTAATTTCCCGGGGTAATTGAACTTTGAAACGTGATTGGGTGTTATCGGGATACATGTCCATACTTGCATTACTTGGTAGGGTTAGGTAAAACATCTTTGCTTCGTACCCAAGAATTGTAGGATGCAGGGTATCCAAGCCACTTCACAAGTAACTGTCTCTGGCCACGCACTGTACGCTTCCCAAGTACTTTTTCAATCAGATACACGTTTTCAGGTACCTCGTTATCAAAACGGACTCTCTGTAGCTGATGTTCATAAAATGTCCCTTCTATCACCTCACCATCTCTCCCTTTAACCTTATATACTACAGGGTGCCTTTTGATTACCTGAGCTATGAAAAACACCTCCTCAGACCAATTCCCTCTGAACGCTTTTCGAAAATTATGGCTATCATCACTAAGAACAACATGGTCACCGATTTTAAACTTGGGTTCCGAAACTTTTGGATGGGGTCTATATAATTTAGCATAAACTGTTTCTTCATTATGCATGGTGACATCTGCAGGGGCCATACCAATAGATCTGTGTACATTTTCATTATAAGTTTTCACTAATTTTTGCAGCACATGAATATATTTATCATTTTTTGAATATGTAACCCATTTATAAATTTTTTCTTTTAATGTTCGAATAAATCTTTCTGCCATAGAAGCTTTCTTTTCACTTCTAGTGGTGTAAAAGTGGATATTTTTAGATTTGAATAATACACGCACTTGTTTATTAGTAAATTCCTTTCCTTGGTCACTATTAATATTAAATGGTACTTCTTCTTTAAAAATAGATTTGAAAGCTTTAACTACTTCTTGTGAATGTTTAGATTTTAATGGTCTTACCCAGCCATATCGTGAAAAGCAATCAATACACACGAGAAGAAAATGAACACCATTATTTGCTTTAGCAAGATTTGACATGCTGGCTAAATCACATTGAAATGTATGGTGAAGACCAGGAACTTTCATCTGGTTACGAGGAAAATTTCTTCGTTGCTGTCTGTGTCTCACATATGTGGGCTGTCCCGATAACCATTCTTTCACAGTATGTTTGGGTAATTTTGTATGTTTTTGTAAAGCATTAACACTAGCAAAGCTCCCCACCACAGTGGGATTATAATAATCTTCTAACATGTTCTCTTTATTGCAGGTAAAACAACACTAACCCTGGAACAGAAGATACTTACCTTTATAGTACTTTTCATACTTTTTGTAATGGGAGAATTGTGGACTGTCCTTGAAAAGAGAGCTGTGTCAAGATTTTATCAGAATAATGATTCCTTTGTAAATAATTTTGTTAACAGTGTTCAATAAATGACATCGTTTATTATAATTCTGTGTCTTCCTTAAAAGTTATTTAAAATCACTTTCAACTGGTAAAATACTACCATTGATTTGTTAATGAATACTTTAATTATGTTCAAATAATACCTTTGATTTGCTCATGAATACTTTAAAAAATACCATTGATTTGTACATGAATACTTAAAATAATACCATTGATTTGTTCATGAATACTTTAATTTATTGCCTAAAAATAACGTTTAAAATAGTCTTCTCATTTAAAATTCTTTTAAAAATATACCATCCAGCAGCAAAATAAAAAAAAACACTTTCAAATTCATGGGGGAACAAAACCCTCTCTTTGAATTCCAAGAATTACCTCAAAGGACTATGACGTCATAAGACACTATGCATGTTTTAACAGTGTGCGACGGTGCCGCCGCCTAGCGGCGGGGGTGAGAAGGGGGAGGGTGGAAAACTGCCCATGGTCAGCTAGGTTAAATGGGTTTCTATGGCAGCCCCACCTGGCGGCGTATGTAGGGAGCGGGAGGGTGGAAGACCACCCGCTGACAAAATCGGTTCAAAATGTTTCGGGGGTAGGGGAGGGGGAAGGTCGCCAGACCATCCGCTGGAAATTGTTCAAAGTGTTTCGATGGCAGCGCCACCTAGTGGTGAGGGGTAGGTCGACGGACCACCCGCTGACAAAATTGGTTCAAAGTGTTTCGGGGGTAGGGGAGGGAGGGGGGGGAAGCAGACCGCGAGCTCGGAGAGGGGAGGGTTGGTGGGGTGGGGGAAGGGAGGATTGACAGACCGCCCCCCCCTGGTCAGTTTCGTTCAAAGTGCCCCCACTCCTACTTACATGGATTAAAGTAAGTGTTCGAAGTTTCTTCCACGGGCTACAATGCACGCCTCACATCTCCGACGCATGGACATCCGAACATTCTGGAATACTCCAGGCGAATTTTGAATTTCTTCGGCAGCTACTGCGATTCTTGCAACCAGCTCCTCAGCATTGTCAACAGGGGTGTCATAAACTAGCGATTTCATATGACTGTGAAAATTCCTTCACAAGGGAAGGAATTTTCAACACGCATAACGACCATATCTGGGCGGTCGAGAACCCGCATGCAATACGACGTCGTGCAGCACAGATTCGATTTTCGGTCAATGTATGGGCCGATATTATGGGAGATCACCTCATCGGACCTTACCTGTTACCGTGTCGTCTAACCGGACCTATCTACTTGATCTTTCTGCAGCAAGTATTGCCACAACTTTTGAGAGATGAACAGATTTCTGCATCGACGCAACAGACAATGTGGTTCCAACACGATGGAGCCCCTGCCCATTATAGCGGAGATGTTCGTAACTACCTGGATGTCACATTTGGTCAACAGTGGATCGGACGTGGTGGTCCCGTGCGTTGGCCTGCTCGGTCATCCGACCTATCATGTCTTGATTTTTATTTCTGGGGTCATATGAAATCGCTAGTTTATGACACCCCTGTTGACAATGCTGAGGAGCTGGTTGCAAGAATCGCAGTAGCTGCCGAAGAAATTCAAAATTCGCCTGGAGTATTCCAGAATGTTCGGATGTCCATGCGTCGGAGATGTGAGGCGTGCATTGTAGCCCGTGGAAGAAACTTCGAACACTTACTTTAATCCATGTACCTTTTGCTTCTTTTCATGTATTATTAAAACGATTTCTCACTTACGGTCTCTTTTCTTTATGGTGCTTCTGTGTACAACACCGCTTCAGGAAAGCATTTCCGACCCCACATTGCTATATGATTTCGAGTTGTCAGGATGTACCCTACCCCTCTTAGAAGTTCTGAAACGTTTAACTGAAACACCCTGTATATTTCGGTCGGTTTGCTAGTTGCTGAAGAAACCCCCAAGTTTTTGGGAGACAAAACCATCGAACCCGTGCCGGAGACTGACTAACTCAGCCACGTTTCAAAAGAAACCCATCAAAATTCCTTGGGTCATTGACGTGATTCTTATTTGCTAAAATACGAAATCGTATTTGAGCAAATAAGTAGTCAGGTATTGCGTACTAAGGCCAAAACAATGTGCAGAGCACTGTATAAGTAAATAGAATAAAATCAATAAATTATATACACAAATGGCCAATTCTTAACAGGATAGGCCTACCTACATTTAATGGTACGGTACCAGGGGCTATACTAAGTGGTACGTTATCAAAGGACTAGCACTATTCAGCATACTAAACAATAATTAGCGGTGGCTGTCTCTTTTTGATGTTATCTACCAGAAATATTTGTACGTTTCTGTTTTGCACTTTTTTGAGCAAATAAGTAGTCAAGTATTACGTACCAAGACCAAAAAAATGTGCAGAACACTGCAAAAGAAAAAAAAAAAAAAAATAGAATAAAATCAATAAATTATATACACAAATAGCCAAACGTAAAAAATGTACGTTTTGTCGTTTCTGTTTATACGTTTCACGTTGGCAGCGTTTATAAGCATGACGCAGAATGTCCTTGAGATTCAGCTCCTCATCCCCCATGGGTGCACCCATTGTATTGGGTACTTGGAGGTTTTGAAGAATTATGCACTACTTACTCTTGATGTACTACAGAAACGGGCCTATCCTTACCAACGACAACGCTCCATGCCATACAGCGCGGGTAATAGAGGACTGGTTTGTTATTTGGTTTTTAGGAGCATTAGCAACTAAGGCCATATTGTTCCGGGATATGCGGTGGTCATTCCCTGGCCTTTCCGCATCCTCCGTATTTGGTGGTCACGGGCTCGAACCCCGGTCTAATCAAGAAGCGTGTGCTACGCACTAATGCTCCTTCCCACCTGGCTACTGAGGCGCCGACTGGTTTGTGAACAGTAAAGTCGAATAGTTATCTCTCGGACATGAACCTCCATTGAACAGTTGTGGAACGAATTTGAGCTCAAGATTAGGTGTGGCTCTTTGCAGGAGAAATGGAGGCGAATTCCTGCCGAACACCTTCCAGAAGTTGGTAGGAAGAATGCTCATAGAGGTTGAAGCTCTCGAAATAACCTGATATTAACTACGTCCATGACTAATACGTACCTTTGGCGCGCATCGTGCGTTGGCGGAGAGTTAAGCTCGATGCGCAGTTCGACTTTGCGACTCATCTACTGAAGCGTTTGCTAATCACACAATGCTTAATTAATAATTAGATTGCTAAAAACCATGGCATATTCAGGACCATCCTTCAGGACCAGAATCGCATATATGACAACATGCTTTTACTGTGGAAATTTTTATAAAATCTTTTTGAATAAATAATACCCAATTAAATTAGCTTGGTCCAATTTACTATGTGTACTTTTGTAATTTTAGATATCAAATTAGAGCTTATGACGCCGTTATTTAAAAGCATCACTGAGGAACGAGAACGCGTACTGTTTATTGTCTAAGTGAGTGCAATATTATTGAAGTATCAAATAAAGGAAAATGTGACTTTTATTATTGAGATTAGAGGCAGACTGGCCATAAAACTTACCGAAGAAACCCCGGTGGCCGATGATTTTCATTACACTCTGACCTCCGATATATTCTATTTGTTTTTCCCGATAAGAATTTTTTACCCGGTCCCTCTGCTTGAGATCCCCCTTCCCCCCCAGGGAGATCATTAAGATTAACTGTTTAAAACTTTGGTAAAAAGCCCCAAATTCGAAAAATTTCCACGATTTTCTAAAAATATTTCCCAGGGGACGACCCGCAGACCTCCCTCTTTC
Source organism: Mastigoproctus giganteus (assembly GCF_048544385.1). NCBI lineage: Eukaryota > Metazoa > Arthropoda > Arachnida > Uropygi > Thelyphonidae > Mastigoproctus > Mastigoproctus giganteus. The sequence goes on along the minus strand of NC_143581.1, from coordinate 222,133,817 downwards.
CTAGGGGACTTCCGTAGCGTTCTGGAGGTTCATATTTTACGGAAAAAAAAAAAAAAAAAAAGCCCTGATAATATATGGTTATTTACAATAAAGACAGAAGTAGCTAGCCTCGCGAGGCTTCTTAGTTCTATCTGTAAATTGCATTCTTGAATAGGTATCGAATCCAATTCACTGGCACAAATATATACGAATAATGGAGTTCACCTGATCCTTCTCTTCATCTAGCTCTAGGAAAAAAAAAAAAAAAAAAGATAATGAAATAATATAATTTTAAACTGTCAACTGTTTTCTGGGGGTGTATTCACACGAAAAGAGAAGAGAAATGTCCTAAATTTTATACAAAAACTCCTATCAAAAGTTTAGAAAGCACACACACACACACACACAAAAAATGACAAAAAGTATTCGAACGTGTATAGGTGGCTGCAAAATGGGCTTTTTTAAAATCAAGAACCTAATACACGGCCACCTTATTAAGGACCGTGCGACCGCACATGCGTTCTGACCATGAGTAAAGTAAAAAAAAAAAAAATAAATAATAAATAAATATATATTTTTATTATTATTATTATTAACCATATGGTGCAAGGAAGCCTGAGGCTTTTGCTGCACCAGCCACAAAAAAATTGAGTTACCCCCGAGATAGAAAACAGGAGTCAGAAGTAGAAAGAAATCACCAAGAAAGAGAAGAATGATGATATCCAGCTGAGGACCCTGGGTGTGCCAAGCCCATACTTACCAGATGTGAGCCCTCTAATTTTTAATGATGTTGGATGGCCACTTGAACATCTTTGATTCGTTTGGCAGTGAATAAAGTCTGCTAGACATGCCAATATTTTAGTGTAGCAAGCTTTGACTAGGTGCTGAATTTGCGTCTGCTGAATCTATTAAAATATTTAGTTTGGGTTGTTCAAGCTGTGCTCTTTGTTAGGAAAATGAGATAGAGAGGCATAAATTTTTTTGTAAAAATTTTTTATAGTGTTTTAACTCCGAAAAGCTACCCAGCTTCGCACGGGGCGCCTTCAAAGCTTACTAAGACCCTGGCGTTAGTAATAACAAATAATTTTTATTTTAAAATAAATATTTTTTGTTTTAAATATATGATTTTTTATTTTTATTTCTTTTTAATTTCCGGAAGTGATAACAGAACCAGCTTTTGGGTTTGTGGTTCGGTTTGTGTGCGTTTTTTTCAGAGTGCAGGAGTCTAGCAAAAGGCGCATTAAGATCGTTGGCACGCATTCCTTAAGTAAAAGTCGGATTTATTTTATTTTTGTTTCTTGTGCTGTCATTTAATTTCATGAGGAAAGATTGGCAACATAATTTCTCTCACCAACTTCTATAACATAACATCTACATTGGAAATAGATGAAAAAAGTATTTAAATTATTTAAGTAACTTAAAAGAGTATTTAAAATATTCGTAAAGTTGGCTGTTTTCGTTCAAATAGTTGAAACTCCTAAAGTTATGAGAGCAGTATAATCTCAGTCCATTACTGCCGTTTTGTGTAATGGATGAAGCGTTTATTAATGATATCATTATATCAATAACTTCAAAATATTCTGTAAGCGTTAAAAAAAAAAAAAGTAATCCAGCTTAATTTGAAGGCCGAGATTTCAGACCAAAGAAAAAAAAAAAGAAAAAAAAACAACATAATAATATAGTGTGTAGCATGTGTGCAGGATTTTCCTATTAGCAGTGCGTGATAGTTCATCTTGCGTGCTTTTGTGTGTGCACGCAGAGCATCTAATTACAGCAGAGATGGCCGTATCTAAAATCATGCTTTCTTCTTCTGTTGTTATTTTAAATATTCCATCTGACTATTATTATTGTGGCTTTATTATCGTCCGAAAAACTTCAAATCGTGGCGCATGTCATTTATTATACTGTTTTGATGAGCAATGTAGGATGCCATAATAATAGTGAAATGTTGCTTTTAAAAATTAAAAATACCATCGTTGGGAAGATTTTTTCGATAAAAATGTATTGTTAATACAGTATATTGTATTGTTTTTAAGAGCTCAAAGGTGAACATACGCCCTTTGCCGTTTAATGTTAAAAGAAAAGAGGGGGGGGGGAAGAGGGAGAGATAAAAGAAATCAATTTATGTGGGTAAACCAAAAAAACAAAAGTAGCTTGAAATAAAACAGATATTTTTATTATTTTTTGTATTGCACTATGCGATATGTGTATTAATTAATTACATTTTGATTTTTTATGTAAAGTTCACTATTAATTTATTGCAATTCTTATTGTTTATCATGAATTTTTACAGGATTGTTCCAGTTTTGAACATATTGAACCACTCTTCCCCCCCCCCCCCAAAAAAAAGAAAATTCGGGATGTGGTTTTTGTCCCGATTTTCATGGAAAGTTATTTTTTCTTAACTAAATAAATGATAGCATTAGCATTGGCACAAAATGCAAGAAAGCAAGCTTATATAGCATCAGCCAAAAAAACCCCCCCTTATTTCACCATTCACTTGCTACAAATGTTTGTCAAGTCTTGCCTTGAATCTATTTAAGCTATCAACTTCTACAATGACAGATGGAGGTTTTTTCCAGCAATCAACCACCCACTGGCTAAAGGCAAACTTCCTCACATCTATCCTACAACCGTCTTTCCTCAATTTGAATTTATGCCCTCTCAGGTGATTATTCTGAGCAAGAGGAAGAATCCCATCCATATTGAGAATGCTCAAACCATTCAAGGCTTTATACACCTCAATCAGATCACCTCGCTGGTGCATGGTCTCCAGACACTAATTTGCAAAATTTAAACCTTTCTTTGTAAGAGCAACTCTTTGTTCCATTCACTAATCTCGTTTCCCTTCTCTGCACTCGTTCCAGTAGCTCAACATCCTTCTTAAAATGAGGCCTCCAGACCTGTATACAGTACTCAAGATGTGGCCTGACCATTGCCTTATACAAGGGGATAATCACCTCCTTATCCCTGCTAGAAAAATTCCTGTATATCATTGACAGGACACCATGAGCTACTCTTGCAGACCATCTGCACTGCTCATAAAACTTAATATCTGCCTGCACTATTACCCCCAGGTCCTTTTCATTCTCTACCACTGTCAGTGTAGTACCACAGAGTTTATACATTACTCTGGAGTTACTGCTTCCCATATGTAGTACTTTACACTTGTCAATGTTAAACATCATTTGCCACCTCTCAGCCCATCTGCTCAACTTTTCTAGACCCTGTTGCAGCAGTGTACTGTCATTAGTGTCATTAACAACCCTGCCAACCTTCGTATTGTGTGCAAACTTGGACATTAAGCCTGATACACCATCATCAATCAGTATCATTTACAAATACAGAAAACAACAATGGACCCAACACTGAACCCTGAGGGACTCCACTAATAACATTAGTCCATGAAGAGCAGTGTCCATTGATTACCAGTCTCTATCTTCTCCCACTTAACCATCCCTTTATCCATAGCAGCAATTTGCCTCCAATGCTACATTGCTCCAATTTGTGCAGCAGTCTTCCATGTGCAACAGTATCAAAGGCCTTTCTAAGATCCAAATATATGATATCAAAGTTATTTTTTCCATCCAGTTCCTTTGTGACCACATCATAGTATCCAATCAGATTTGTCAGACAAGACTTCCCTTTAACAAACCCATGCTGTGTCCGAGCTATAAGTAAAGTCTTCTCTAGATGATCCTGCAATGCTTCTTTAACCAGTGCCTCCATTAATTTCCCTGGAACGGAAGTTAAACTAACAGGTCTGTAATTACCTGCGTCTCCCTTTGATCCCCCTTTGTGGATTTAGGTCACATTTGCACTTCTCCAGTCCATGGGTACCTCCCCTCAGTCCAGGGAAGCTCTTATAATTATGTCTAAGGGTTTGCTTACTTCCTTTGCTATCTCCTTTAATATAACTGGATAGATTCCATCCATCCAAGGTGCCTTTCTTATGTTTATCTTCAACAGTTTCTCCTCCACTTTACTCACAGTTATTACAAGATTATCAAGCTTACTGCCAGAGTTGAATACACCTCTGGCATTCCCCTCCCAGAATAACTCCTCATGTGTGAATGTAGATGCAAAATATTCATATAGTTTGTTAGCTACCTTAGCAGGATCATCAACAGTTGAACCATCGATATCAAGTGGACCAATCTGATTCATCCCCTTCCATCTAGAGTTTACATAGGTAAAGAACTCTGCTGTTTTTCTTTTCATCCTTTGCCAAAGATTTTTTGTAATCTGCTTTCGCCTGCCTAACCTCCTTTGTAACTTGGTTACAGACCAGCTTATATCTATCATAGGCTTCTGTGTCACATGTTAATTTATATATATCCCATGCATTTTTCTTCTCTGTCACATGTCTAATTAGTTCATCTGACATCCATTTAGGCCTGATTCATGAACAGTATTTCTTAGTTGATATGAAAAGCCTAGTAGCTTCCAAGATTAATTCTTTGAACGCTTCCCATTTTGAATTTGCTGTTGGTAACATCATCAGTTTGTCCCACCGTATAGAATTTAAATACTGTATCAGACCACTGTGGTCACCTTTATGAAAGCAAAACCCTTCCCTTTACCCTTGATGGTAATTACGTCTTTGAGTAAATCCCACTTCAGTACTATGATCACTGCCTAGTGGTTCCTTTATCTGCAGATTCTTGATGCATAAAGAATCACTACTGATAATCAGATCAAGAGCATTACTCCCTCTAGTTGCCTCCCAAACATACTGCTATAGAAAACAATCATCCAATAAATCCACAAAAGCTTTGCTAGTGTGTGAGTGACCAACCCACAAATTCCAGTTAATATCTGGGAAATTAAAATCCCCCATTATAAACACTCTAATTTACTGGCCCACTCTATTTCTCTGCACAATTGCTCATTATACTCATCAGATTCATTTGGCCTATAACACACACACCTACTGTCATTTTTCCTTTCCCAGTGCTTATGTCACACCAAACAGACTCAACATTGTATTGTCCACCCATATCAATTGGATGCACTTCCTTAGATTTTATGTGTTTCTTAACTAACAGCATAACCCCTCCTCCCTTCCTGTCCTGTCTATCCTTTCTGTACACATTGTACTCCCCAAATTCCAGTTCTGCACTGCTTATGTCTGTGTGACACCATGTCTCTGATATCCCAACAGTATCTTCCTTTGATGTCTTGACTAGCACTTCAAGATCATTGAATATATTAATTATACTCCTAGCATTGGTGTACATGCAAGTATACACACACCTGTTTCTACGCTTAGTTACCCTAACACAGCCCATGTATTTACTTGTTCCACTATGACTCCCAGCAGTCCTGGAAATTCCCATTGCCTTGCTCTCCAGGCTGCTGCTCAATCGCATTTCAATAGAAGTAGTGCAAGAACCACTTTTACCTCTGCCAGCAGCTACTGTTAATCTATTAGTCTGTGTATCCCCCCCCAAGCTAGCAGTTTTCCGACCCATCTAACTCTGCCTCGATAGCATCAGCAAATATTCTTGCACCCTTTCTATTTAAGTATATCCCATCCCTGTAGAAGCAGTCTCTTCTGTTAACAAGCACAGACCAAGCTGAGAAAAATTCTACCCCTTGAGCCTTGCACAATATCTCCAGGGCCGAATTGATCAACAAGGCTCTCATCATATACTCCCTCCTATCGTGTCTGTGCAGAATTGCAGACATTTTCAAATTCAACCCTAACTCATGGCTTTTTTTCAGCATTGTCTTGTACTTGTTAAGTAATTCTGCCAGTCTTCTACTCTTAATATCATTAGTGCCAACGTGTACAACAGTATCACCCTTTGTGCCCTTAAAGGATGAAATCTGCCCTACAACGTCATCAACCTTTGCCTCTGGCAGACATACCCCGGTCCAGTTCCATCTATCCTTTTTGCAAAATATGTTCCCCGTTTCTCTAACAATAGAGTCACCTACAACAACTAGTTCCTTTGGGACCAGCGCCTTGGGGGTTGCCGCTGTATTGCGTGATGTTCAAGTGCAAGCCCTGGCATTGATGTGGCCAGCTGAGAGCTTGATGGGCCCCTCAATTTAACTCCTTCAAGGGCATCCACCCTATCCTTCAAGCTCTCATAAATCACCAGATTTGAACTTTATACATTTAGTAATCTAAACTTTATTTGTTTTAATATTTTCTTTCCCGCCTTGTCTATTCTAGTCAGTCATTTTGACAGTGAGAATTTTTACAATACTCCTTGAAATGTCACTGGTTTAAAATTTTGTGTACGTGGCATCATCATCATCAACCATTTTCAATCCACTGCAGGATGAAGGCCTCTCCAGCAACTTTCCAGTTCCTTCTGTTTTGAGCACTGACCATCCATTTACTACCCAAAAACTCATGAATTACATCTATCCATCTCCGCCTTTGTCTTCCAGCTTTTCTTCTAGCTCCTCATGGGTACCATTCTGTTATTTTCTTAGTCCATCTGTCATCATGTCTTCAAGCTATATGTCCTGCCCAAGACCATTTTAGTTCTTTAGTTTTGATAAGAATGTCCTTTACTTGAGTTTGCTGCCTAATCCATGTGTTTCTCTTCTTATCTAATAGTATGATTCCCAGTATAATTCGTTCCATTCTTCGCTGTGTAGTTCTCAGCTTCTCTTCCATTGTTTTGGTGAGTGCCCAAGTTTCACTTCCATAAGTCATGGTGGGGAGTATACATTGGTTCATTATTTTACGTTTCAGACAAACTGGGATATTGCTCTTCAGTATGTGACTATATTTCCTGAAATTTATTCCAAATCCAAAATTTATTCTTCTCTTGACTTCCAGCCATTTATCATTATTACTGCTAATAACTTGTCCCAGATAAGTATATGACTCCACCTTTTCAATTACTGCTCCTTCAATCATTATTTCGCTTTCTGTGGCATACTTTTTCATCATTACTTTTGTTTTAGCCATATTCATCTTTAGTCCAAAATCCTTACTAACTGTGCATAACTGATTAAGATTTTCCTCTAATTCTTTGGGATCGTGGCTTATGACCACAATGTCATCTGCAAATTGTAAATGGTTTAGGTACTCTCCGTTCACATTGACTCCTTTCTGCGACCAGTCTAATCTTCTGAAAGCTTCCTCAAGGGCAGCAGTAAACAGCTTCGGAGATATTGTGTCTCCTTGTCGAACTCCTTTCTTGATTTTAAATTTGCTACTGTCTTTGTCTAGTCTAATAAAGGAGGTAGCACTCTCATATATTTTCTTTAAAATCATAATATGCGGGGTATCTATGCCTTGTCTTTCCAGTGCCCGAAACATTGCCTTATGCTGTATGGAGTCAAATGCCTTTTCATAATCCACAAATGCCAGCCATAATGATGTTTTATTTTCATTTGCTTTCTCCATTAGCTGTGATATTACGTGAAGGTGATCCATAGTTGAGAATCCTGTCCTAAAGCCAGCTTGCTCTTTTGGTTGATTCTCATCAAGTATTCTTTCTAATCTGTTAGTAATGACCCTTGTGAACAACTTGTAGATGTGGGATAACAAGCTAATTGGTCTATAATTTCCAATTTCTGATTTATCTGCTTTCTTATGGAGCAAAACTATGATTGCATTATTCCACTGCTTAGGCGTCACACCTTTTCTAATGCACTTTGTGAAGAGCCTTGCCAGTTTTTGTGTTATGTCTCTTCCTCCCAATTTTAACAACTCTACAGTAACTTCATCTTCCTCCGGGGCTTTCTGATTCTTCATTTTCTTCAATGCATGTTCTACTTCATCAGGAAGAATATCGGGTATGTCGTATGTGTTGCTACTTTGCAATCCATCTTCCGTACTGCTGGCATCATTCCCTCGCTCCTTGCTACTATAATTCTCTATAGTAGTCTTCTGCTATTTGAATTATGCCTTCTCTGCTGTTTATAAGTACACCATCACTATTCTTCAGTTTCAGTACCATTTGTATTACTGCTCATGGCTGCTGATTTAAATCTTTTGTTTTCCCTTAATGCTTCTTCTACTTTTCTTGTGTTAAATCTTCTTATATCCTCTCTGAGTCTCTTTCTAATGGCTTTGCATAACTCAGTATACTCAATTTTCTCCCTGTCAGTGTTTTTCTTGCTTTTCATTTGTCGTCTTCGGTTCATCATGACAAGTGTTTCTCGACTAATTTTTTCTTCTTTGGTTTTCTTTTTCCTTATAGGTTTCTTGGGCTTTATCACTTTCTGAAAGTTGTAATATTCCTCGTCAATATCTTGGTCCTGACCAGTCTGCAGAAGCTCAAACTTGTTCTTAAGTTCCAGTACATACTGCTTTTTCTCCTCCTCTGTTATCTCAAAGACCTTTGTATTATTTACTCGAGTCAGTTTTTTCCTTTCCTTTTCTACATCTATATCAAGTGGACATCTTACCATTCTGTGATCACTTCCAACATTTACCTTATTCAGGACGGTAACATCATTCACAATATCTCTTCTGTTAGTGAGGACGAAGTCGATTTCATTAGTTGTTAATCCATGTGGACTCTTCCAAATGGAATGTGTACATGGCACGTATGGACTTAATTCTTTAGTTTTAAAAAACTTACATCAGCTCGTACAATAATGTTATAAAATCTACAATTCTATGCAAATTAATTGGAAAAACCTCAGGCTATTAAACGCATAAAAAGTCTTATGTCGAATACAGTATAACCACTTTCTGTACATACGAGGTATGGCAATAAAGTTCCTCGACTGCTGTTGTTGAGGTCATGTTTGGTGAATTTGAAAATAAATGGAATTGATGTGTTGTGATTTCAAACGTCCTCGAACAGATGGTGGCAGAGAGATTGCCCAGAGACTTGCTGACAGTTGCAAGTAACAACCAGTTTCGTTACTCGTTTTAACATTTCCTGTCATGAATTTGCAGTGCAGCAACAATCGACAGGGCCTGGATGCAAAAGGGGTTAGGGAGCCTTGTTTATTTATCTTGAGACTTTGATGGCCCCCTAGAATGAGGGCCCTGGTGCAGTGCATCCAATGCACCCCCTGTTTGCAAGGCCCTGACAATCGAATATCAGATTTTGGTTTACTGGGAAAATCAGCAACAGATACATGTGAAAAATGTTAAAAACTGTTTATGGTGATTAAACGTTAAGTCGTATAGTGTATTTGAATGGTATAAGTGGTTCAAAGACAGACGTGAGGATGTTCGTGATGACTCAAGAAGTTAATGTCCGTCAATCTCCCAGGGTTCGAGCCCGTCACCACCAAATACGGAGGATGTGGAAAGGTCAGGGGATGACCACCGCATATCCCGGAGCAATATGGCCTTAGTTGCTAATGCTCCTAAAAACCAAACATCAACCGTCAATCTCTCGAAATTGTGGCAAGAGATTGTTGTTTGACCCACAGAATGATGATTGATGAGTTCAATATAAATAAGGAGAAATTCATCATGAAAATTTAGGGAAAAGGCAGGTCTCTGCAAAATTTGTAGTGCACAGTCTCACAGATGAAAATAGAAGCAATGAAGAGTGTCATCATGTGAAGACATCCAGATTTGTCAAGACAGGCCTAATTTCCTCAACTGTAATGTCACTGGAGATGAGTGTTGGTTGGTTGTTTCAGCACGACCCAGAGATGAAGCATTAGAGCATGCAGTGAATTTCAAAATCATCACCAAGCTCCAAAACATTTTGTTTACAGAAGTCCAGAATCAAGACAATGCTGATCATGGTTTTTGACAAACAGGGTGCAATTCACAAAGAATTTTTACCTGGCAGGGATAAAGACAATGCTGTATTCTACGTACAAATGTTTCAAAAACTATTGAAGTGCATTTCCCTGGTGAATGAAGCAACATTTTCAAGAGAAAGGCAGCTGGTTCTTGTTACACAACAATGCTCTGCCCATTCTGTACTTGTGAGGACGTTTCTGGAAAATATGGCATTGTACAGATCAACCATATACCCTACTCTCCTGATATAGCACCTGTGGATTTCTTCCTTCTTCCCAAGGTGAGAACTGCCCTCAAAAGAAAGATATTTCAGGATGTTAGAGACATAAAGAGAAATGTAACCGCCAAACTGAACCATTTTTGAGCTCCTTCACATTGTTTTCTTTTCATTACACCAGTCTGGGAATTTTATTTACACGTCATAGCTATGAGTAAAATGAGTAAACTTTTTCTACTTAGTGCATCAATTGCATATTGTGAAGACTTTGCCATGGCTTTGGTGTTACTGTAATGGTGTTCGGTAGTGTAAATAAAAGGCACTCGCCAGTGGAGAAGTATATTGCCTTTTATTTAAAGTGCGTGCTGCTGCCCAATCCTTGCACAGGTCTACACATATTAGTTGGAACATAATTAGCTTTTTTAAACAAATTATCATATTTCATAGAACTTTTTATAGAAAAATTGATACATTAATATGACATAATACAACCCCCTTTAACACTTGTAACATAAAACACTCATTTTAGTATTGATCACTAAAGGTTTCACAGAGCCTGGATATAATATTGCTCTGCTCAAGGCAGCTATTCAGAAGTGACCTTCCCTTTTGTTTTTGAGGCATATAATCAAATATGCACCTTCACTACTCCTCCAGTTAATTATACTATATGAACCTACATAGTAGTAGTAGTAATGACATGTGATGCAAGAAAGCATGTGTATGAGCTTATACATTTTTTTTTTTTTTTTTTTTTTTGGCTGATGCTTATGCAGCATCAGCCAAAAAAAAAAAATTTACAAAACAATTCCCTCTAAATGTTTGTCCAGTTCATCCTTAAATTTATTTAGCCTATCAACTTCCCCAACAACAGATGGAAGTTTGTTCCAGCAATTAACCACCCGCTGGCTAAAGGCAAATTTCCGCACATCTATTCTACATCTGTCTTTCCTCAATTTGAATTTATACCCCCCTAGGTTCGTAATCTGAACAAGTGGAAGAATCCCATCAGAATTCAGCATGCTCAACCCAATCAAGGCCTTATACACCTCAATCAGATCACCTCGCAGGTGCCTAGTCTCCAGCCGCTGCAATTTGCAGAACTTAAGCCTCTCTTGGTAGGAGGATTCCTTCATTCCCCTCACCAATCTTGTTGCCCTTCTCTGGACATGCTCAAGCAAATCTACATCCTTCCTAAAATGAGGCCTCCAGACCTGTATGCAGTACTCAAGGTGTGGCCTGACCATTGCTTTATACAGAGAGACAATCACCTCCTTTTCCCTGCTAGCAAAATTCCTGTATATCATTGACAAAACCCCATGACCTGCCCTGGCAGCCTGTCTGCCTTGCTCAGAAAACTTAATATCTGACTGCACAATTACTCCCAGGTCTTTTTCATTTCCTACCACCTTAAGTGTAGTACCACACAGTTGATACGTTTCTCTGGGGTTACTTCTACCCATATGCAGTACTTTGCATTTGTCAATGTTAAACTTCAGTTGCCACTTCTTAGCCCATCTGCCCAAATTATCTAGATCCTGTTGCAGTAGCACACTGCCATTACTGTCATTAACAATCCTGCCAACCTTTGTATCATCTGCAAACTTCGACACTAAGCCTGATATACCTTCCTCAATATCATTGATAAATATACAAAACAACAGTGGACTGAACACCGAACCTTGTGGGACTCCACTAATAATATTAGTCCACGAAGAGTAACACCCATTGATTACCACCCTCTGTCTTCTCCTACTCAACCATACGTTTATCCATTGTAGCAACTTACCCTTAATACCATTCATACATCATAAAATACTTCCTCAGTAATTGCACCCTTTCCAGTCTGGTCTCCATGGATGTTTTGGTCATCACATACTCATCCTTTAACTGGGTTTCAGTTTTTCTTTTTAGCTCAGCATCGTGAAATTACACATGATTTATGGTAAAAGTTGTACCTGCCATGGCTGATAAGCCAGTATACAATTTTTTAAATAAAAATGTCCCAAAACCTCTTGATTGGTTAAGATCAGTTAGTTTTCAAGCTGTTGTATAGTGATTTTTTGAATGAGGGGTGGACTCTTTTTAGGAATATATTAGGAAGCCTAGTGGCATACATCCACTCTTTCAGAAAGCTGTAATGGAAGAAGCGAGCATTGGAAAGGATGAGTGGTCAAGGGAGGCCAGTTGACATCTGTTGTAGAATAGATGTGTGAAAATTTGCCTTTAGCCAGCAGGTGGTTGATTGCTGGAACAAACTTCCATCTGTCATTGTAGAAGTTGACAGCTTAAATAAATTCAAGGCTGAACTTGACAAACATTTGGAGTGAATGGATGAGTGAAACGGGAAGGGTTTTTTTTTGGCTGATGCTAAATAAGCTTGCTTTTTTTTTTATCACATGCCTCTACTAATGCTAATGCTAGTTGAACACCTGTTTTTAAAATTAATTTCCAGGATGAATGCATATTCTTAGTTTGTCCATCTCTTCATGTGGAATCTCCCAGTTCTATGAGTCACCTGAAACTAAAAACTTCAGTGCACATAGTTTATTACTTATGATCAAATCAAATCCTGCTAAACTTTTAGTGCAACCTATGTAATAAGGAAAAGCACTCATTCTGCATTAAAGAAAAACATTTTCCTAATGACACTTTACAAAAAAATTACATTTTTTAAACTGTCATTACCTGAAATTGTTTTCCTTAATGTACAGTGAGGTCTTTCTCTTATAACATTTGAACCTGCATAATAACCTTAAAAATATACTGCTAAGAAAATAAACTTACTTTCAAAATTAAATCTTCTTTACCATTCAGTCATTTCATTGTGAAAAAATTACAGTTTAGTTAAAACAGTATTCCAGAAAATGGAATTTTACTAGACGAAGTTCATTAGTATACTAACTGCAAATTTATTATTTTTTTTTTTTATTTCCTTATAAAGAAAGTTAAGATGTTTATAGCATATAAATCTTTTTTAACTTGATTTTTAACCATGATAAATATATTCATTTTAAGTATGGATGCCTGGCAGTGCTTCTCCATCAGTTGCAAGAAAAGCAGAAGAAAGTGGTGAACAAAAATCAGGTGAGAGACAACCCAGAAGTCCAGTTTGGCAGCCCTTTGGTGGTGAACTTGAAGAAAAGCGTCATTTCCGTAGTGTAATATTAGAAAGCCCAAAATCCAGAGAAGTGAGTGTGTTTTTAATCTGTTTGGAATGAATTTCCTATATCTGGTTTTGTCTGAATACTTGCAGTCTTATTATTTTATAGTTTAAGAAATTTGTAAATGCGGAGAGAGAGAGAGAGAGAGAGAGAGAGAGAGAGAGAGAGAGAGAGAGAGAGAGAGAGAGAGAGAGAGAGAGAGAGAGAGACTTTATTGCAACAACATTTGATTGTAGCTGGTTACAAGGTAGAATAGTGTTGTACTTTCCATGGGTTTACAGATAAAAAGTGTTAAAATAACATAAGACATTAAAGACCAAAATAAGATGACATTAAATGATATAGGGTGCCGTTAATTTACATCTGGCATTAAACAAATTACATTACAAAGATGGCATACCATGAGATTTATAGCATTAAACTTAAATAAACCAAATGACAACTGATACATATACGATTTATAGTAGTGACTATTGTCCTCACAGTTCATGGGAGAGAGCAGTGCCAGGACTAATTTTCCATTATGCTCATTAGTTAATTCACAGGGATCTCCAAGTGGTGATGAAGGGTCTGCTGTCTTTGGATGTGAATAAAGAAGAAGGCTTTTCCTTTGCACACTGTCTGAACGAATGTAGAATATTCCTTACTGGGAGCATCGATGTAATTTCACTTCCGTCTAGACAGTTGCAATGGGTTGTAACGGCTTGTCAAGAGATGGTGGCACCACTTCTTCCGGGGTTATCATTCCCTGTTTTAGTTAAGGTGATTGGTAGATGCAGCTGACAAATCATGGTCTATGGGGTGTGTGAGGCTAAGTATTTTATGTCTATATCTTCGGTTGACAGCAAATTTCTGAATGTCGGCATCAATGTCCTGGATTCGTCCGAGCATCTGGTATGGTAATTAACGATCTGATCGGTGGAGGTGTGAATGAAGAGGGCAAATAGTTGGGGTGGCTCTGAGCTGGGCACATGGAAACCTCCATCCACAGAGATCCCAGAATGAAGGAGACGTGATCAGACTGGTCAACATTTTTACTGTGATTACCAGTCTTTTTCATCAGAGAGAGAGGAGAGCCAGCCTGGGGATTTCTAGGGCTTGGGCCATTTCAGCCGTATGAACTCAAATGGGTAACCTACAAACCTATGTTTGTAGGTTACCCATTTGAGGAGCCAATATTCCACTGCCCAGATAGGTTTTCTGATCGTAGGTTCTGCTGATGCCCAGATTTCAGCCGCATAAAGTAGCAGGGAGTATATAATGGTCCTGACTTATTTTATTGCTCTGATCCTGTCTGAGACGTAATGCAGGTGTTGTTTCGCTTTCCATTTCTGGTGTGCCGCACAACTGATGAGTTTGTCAGTATGCTGGTTGAATCTCGGTTTTGCATTAAAGACAACCCCATAATTCTAAATAGCCGACCGGGCTAGCCGGGTGGGTAAAGTGCCTGCCTGGCAACCCAAAGGTCTCGGGTTCGATTCCCACCTCGGGCTTGGATCAAAGTACTGCAAAAACCGTGGGAGGTGCATTATGGCCATAGAAGCCTATGTGCCAACAACTACCAAAAAAAAAAATAATAAAATAAAATAATTCTAAATGATATGGAACACCCGGAATGGAAACTCCACTGATGTTGGGTGAGATGGGTGTTATTTCTTTCTTCAGGGAGTACAGCATACATTTTGACTTTGCTGGGTTAATGTTGAGGCCATATTGTTTCAGGTAGCTCGCTAGTGTGAGGAGCACACTATTAATTTCCTCTATGATCCTAGAAGGGTCTGCATTCGCTTGGATGGTGGTCAGTATTTTTAAATCATCCACATACGCATGAGACTTTACATCTGTTCTCTGGCTTATAAAAGGGGAGATAATGGCAGTAAAGAAGGTACCCAAGAGGACTCTCCTTTGTGGTACACATGTAGATATTTGCTTGGTATAGGTTCACCACCAAAGGGCTGCCATTTTTTTTTTTTTTTTGAATAATGGAGTATGATAGTTATGGTTGAGAAGGAGTGATAAGAGGAAATGTAATACTTCCTCGCCTATGGAGTAGTGGTCTTCAAGCAGTTGTAGGAGGGCAGGTACTTGAACAGCTTCAAAAGCTGCTTCGGTGCCGAGGTAGGCTATGAGGAGTTCTTTTCTCTCAAATGCTGTAAGGATGCTGTGGGTGGTGGCAAGGCGATTGATAATGGTGGACCTATTTGGTAATGAAAAATGAATTTGTGGTGGTGGAGCATCTGGGAATATGTGAGTTATTAAATTTGGAAGGAGGGTGGGTCCTTTCTAGTAGTTTCAGGAGATATGAGGAATTGGAGATGGGTCTGAAGTGTTTCTCCAATGATGACATTCTTATTTTCAGTGTGGCCTTACAAGATAGACATTCAATTGATGGGGGAAGATGTGTCTGGTCAGCACTGCATTGCAGATGATAACAAGGGGCTGGATGATATATGGTCGCAGGCATTTCAGCATGAACTGCAATATTCTATCAGCACCCACATCTATAGAGGATGGCATTAAATTCAAGGTTGCCAAGATTTGGTGTTTAGATATGATGATAGATGTCAGAGTCCTGTTTGTAATGATTGAATATGTGGTTGAGGTTGCTGCTATATCCCGTGATGTCTTCAAATCTGGTTATGAAGTCAATCCATCCTTGGGATTCAAGTTGCTCTGGGAAACTGGTGGTTTGTTCTTTGTATGGTATCTTACCAATTATTAGCAAACAATCAAAATAACTCTTGATAGCCTGGGATTTTTGACAGTTGAAAATGGCAGTTGAAAATGGCTCTTGCTCTTGAAAAGGCTGTTCTATCATTAATTTTGCCTGATTGCTTCCATTGCTTATGGAGTTGTTGCTTTAGTTGAAAGCTGAAGCTTAGATGTGAGAACCACCATGCTCTACAGTGGGGAGTGATAGTGACTCTGGCACTTCCATAGCCAGGTGGGCAGGAGCAGCAGTGCGTGGCACACGCTTCTTGATTAGACCGGGGTTCGAGCCCGTGACCGCCAAATACGGAGGATGCGGAAAGGTCAGGGAATGACCACCGCATATCCCCGAGAAATGTGGCCTTAGTTGCCAATGCTCCTATAAACCAAATAACAAACAGTAACAGATAGTGACTGTCTACTTCATTTCACTAAAAAATCAGTACCTGTGCTGAGCAGGTTACACCCAATAACATATGTTGAAGGGTCTCCAGTTAACCAGCAGCCAACCAGCATTGCCATTTGAGGTTTGTAAATCGTGCTATATGATCATCAAAAAAAAAGGAGCTAAAATTACAGTAATTGGCCCTAAATAAAGTGTTAAAAACATAAATTTTCCTGTAATTATTTTCATAAATTTATTACACGCATGCATGTATAAAAATTTCTCTTTATATTAAAAATAAAATTCTAGAAGCTTAGAGTAGTGAAAAATACATTTTAATTCCTATGTAAATTATTTATAATCATAATAAAACCAATTTTTATATATTGAAACAAAGTTATTTTAACAGAATAGGCCTCAATATACATCCATGCTTAGTTTTGAACATGCATCTAGCAAACGCACATCTAGTGGTCCACTTGACATCAACAGTTCGATTGTTGATGAACCTCCTGATGTAGCCGACAAACTGAATGAGTATTTTGCGTCTACAGTCACACATGAGAAGGTCTGTAGAGAAGTGGAGGCCAGAAGCTTATCAGATTCTGGCAGGGTGCTAAATGATTTTGTAATAACGGAGAGCAAAGTGGAGTAGAAATTTTTGAAATTGAACATAAGAAAAGCACCTAGGATGAATGGGATCTATCCAGTTATATTAAAGGAAGTAAGCAAACCCTTAGCCATAATTATGAAAGCTACTTTGGACTCGGGGAAGGTCCCCGTGGACTGGTGATGTGCAAATGTGTCTCCAATTTACAAAGGAGGATAAAAGGGTGACACGAGTAATTACAGACCTGTTAGTATAACTTCTTTTCCAGGGAAAATAATGAAGTTGCTGGTTAAGGAAGCAATGCAAGATGATCTAGACAAGACTGCAGTTATAGTTCAGACACAGCATGAGTTTGTTAAGGGGAAGTCTTGTCTGACAAATTTGATTGGATACTATGATGTCACAAAGGAACTGGATGCAAAAATTATTTTGATATTATATAATTGGATTTTAGGAAAGCTTTTGATACTGTGGCACATTGAAGAATACTGTAAAAATTGGAGTGGTATGGCATTAAGAGCAAGTTGCTACAATGGATAAAAGAATGGTTGAGTAGAAGAAGACAGAGAGCGGTGATCAGTGGACACTGCTCTTTGCGAACTAAATTTATTAGTGGAATCCCCCATGGTTCGGTGTTAGGCCCATTGTTTTTTTCTGTATTTATCACTGATATTGATGAAGGTATATCAGGGTTAATGTCTAAATTTGCAGACGATACAAAGATTGGCAGGGTTGTTAATGACAGTAATGATATTACGCTACTGCAACAGGATCTGGAAAAGTTGGGCAGATGGGCTGAGAAGTGGCAACTGAAGTTTAGCATTGACAAATGTGAAGTGCTGCATATGGGTAGCAGTAACCCCAGAGTAGCATATCAGCTGGGTGGTACTGCACTCAGGGTAGTGCAGAATGAAAAGGACCTGGTGGTAATTGTGTAGTCAGATATGAAGTTTTCTGAGCAGTGCAGACAGGCTGCAAGGGTAGCTCATGGTGTCTTGTCAATGATATATAGGAATTTTTCTAGCAGGGATAAGGGGTAATTGTCCCCTTGTATAAGGCAATGGTCAGGCCACACCTTGAGTACTGTATACAGGTCTGGAGGCCTCATTTTAGGAAAGATGTAGAGCAACGAGATTGGTGAATGGAACAAAGGGTTAGTGTTACGAAGAAAGGCTTAAGTTCTGCAAATTGCAACATCTGGAGACTAGGCACCTATGTGGTGATCTAATTGAGGTGTATAAGGCCTTGAATGGTTTGAACAAGCCCAATACTGATGGGATTCTTCTCTTGCTTAGATTACTCACCTGAGGGGACATAAATTCAAATTGAGGAAAGACTTGACGCATAGATGTGTGGAAATTTGCCTTTAGCCAGTGAGTGGTTGATAGTTGGAACAAACTTCCATCTGTTGTAGTGGAGGTCAACAACTTTAATAAGTTCAAGGCAGAACTAGACAAACATTTGGAGTGAATGGATGTTGGGAATGTTTTTTTTTTTTTTTTTTTTTGGCTGATGCTATTTATGCTATTTAAGCTTGCTTTCTTGCCTCTGCTAATGCTAAATGGTAATTAAGAATGCTCTCAGTTTTAAATTTTCAGTAAAGACAGAAATAATTGAAAAATTAATATAGAATATTTAAAAATTGTTTGATATTTGTCAATATAAAATAATAATGTATCTATATAAAACAACTTATTTTACTTACAAATATTGCATACCAATTATGCAACACATTAAAAAAGTGAAATTGTCATTATCACTGTTCATTTGCCCTTCAGCAGTTCCAGAAGGTCCTACTTTAACACAAATTTCATACTCATCTAATGTGATTTTTCCTGAAACATTCACAGGCAACTCATGATCGCAACAAAATTTTCCCTGTCACTACAATCCATATTTGACAGCTAAATTGGGTTGAAAGTTTTGACTTTCATTCTGTTATGTAACTTTAATTTTACAATGTTCATCATCATCATCAGCCATTTTCAATCCACTGCAGGATGAAGGCCCCTCCAGCAACTTTCCAGTTCCCTCTGTTTTGAGCACTGGCCTTCCATTTACTACCCACAAACACATGAATTTCATCTATCCATCTCCGCCTTTGTCTTCCATGTTTTCTTCTAGCTCCTCTTGGGTACCATTCTGTTATTTTCTTAGTCCATCTGTCACCATGTCTTCGAGCTATGTGTCCTGCCCAAGACCATTTTAGTTCTTTAGTTTTGATAAGAATATCCTTTACTTCAGTTTGCTGCCTAATCCATGTGTTTCTCTTCTTATCTAACAGTCTGATTCCCAATATAATTTGTTCCAAATTCTTCGCTGTGTAGTTCTCAGCTTCTCTTCCATTCTTTTGGTGAGTGCCCAAGTTTCACTTCCATAAATCATGGTGGGGAGTATACATTGGTTCATTATTTTACGTTTCAGACAAACTGGGATATTGCTCTTCAGTATGTGACTATATTTCCTGAAATTTATTCCAAATCCAAAATTTATTCTTCTCTTGACTTCCAGCCATTTATCATTATTACTGCTAATAACTTGTCCCAGATAAGTATATGACTCCACCTTTTCAATTACTTTTTTTTTTTTTTTTTTTTATGAGAACCCCAAACAAGAGAGGTATTATAACCTATAGTACTTAGTACCGTGCTTGGGTTGGAGGTTGAGAAGACGAAAGAAGATATTTGTTGATATTGGACTTGAACTTCTGTAGATTGTAATTTTCAGGAAATACGTATGAAGGAAGGTTGTTCCAGAAAACGGCAGTTGAATGAATAAATGAGGAAGATGAAAAGTTGGTTCTGTGGGTTTGAAGTTGGACAGTAAATGGATGTTGGCTGGTGGCGGCACGTGTTCGGACTGTTTTGAAAGAGAGAGCGGGAATTATAGAAGCCAATTCAGAAGAACAGTGCCCATGGAAGTATCTGTAGAAGAGGCATGCAGCAGAAACAGTGCGTCTATGAGAAAGCGAGTGGAGAGACTCTGTTTGAGATGAATCATTAATTAACCTAACTGCCCTCTTCTGAATGGAATCAAGAAGCCTGAGAGAGGTTTTGGGGGCACCACCCCAGATGTGGGAACAATATTCCATGGCAGGGCGGATTTGCGATTTATACAGAGTGAGCAGCTGTTTGGGAGAAAAGTAACGCCGAGAGCGAAAGAGAAAACCAAGTTTTTTAGATGCAGAGGAAGCAATATTTGTAATGTGCTTGTGCCAAGAGAGATTAGAAGTCAGGGTAATCCCCAAAAGAGATATATCATTTTGCCTAGAAATCGGAGTGTCACTAAAGATAAGCATAGGAGCAGAAGAATCCTTTTTGCGAGATATAAGACAAGATTGAGTTTTAGAATGGTTGAAATCAACTAAGTTGTCTTTGCCCCACTGGAGAATTACCTGAAGATCGGCATTTAAGGAATTGGCAGCAGATTTTCGAGAACTTGAAGCTTATTGAGCTGGACAAGGTTTCTCAAAATGGAAAGTTGAATGCAATGTGCTATCATCGGCAAAACTATGGATAGGATTTCCAGTCAATGGAAGACGGTCATTGATATACAAGAGGAAAAGAGTTGGGGAAAGAACTGAACCTTGGGGGACACCGGCATTAGTGGAGAAGTTGCCAAAGAAGTTACCGGCATTAGTGGAGCAGTGCAGACGGGCTGCAAGAGTAGCTCATGGAGTATTGTCAATGATATACAGGAATTTTTCCAGCAGGGATAAGGAGGTGATTATTCCATTGTATAAGGCAATGGTCAGGCCACACCTAGAGTACTGTATACAGGTCTGGAGGCCTCATTTCAAGAAGGATGTAGAGCTGCTGGAACGAGTACAGAGAAGGGCAACAAGATTAGTGAATGGAACAAAGGGGTGCTCTTACGAAGAAAGGCTTAAGTTTTGCAAATTACAGTGTCTGGAGACTAGGCACCAGCGAGGTGATCTGATAGAGGTGTATAAAGCCTTGAATGGTTTAAGCATGCTCAATGCTGATGGGATTCTTCCTCTAGCTCAGAAAAATCACCTGAGAGGGCATAAATTCAAATTGAGGAAAGACAGATGTAGGATAGACGTGCGGAAATTTGCCTTTAGCCAGCGGGTGGTTGGTTGGTGGAACAGACTTCCATCCCTTGTGGTGGAGGTTGATAGCCTAAATAAGTTTAAGGCTTAGCTGGACAGGTATTTTGAACGAACAGAGGGGTGAAGTGGAAGTGGGTTTTTTTTTTTTTTTTTTTGGCCTGTGCTGCATAAGCTTGCTTTCTTGCATCAAATGCCTCTACTAATGCTAATGCTAACTTCATCTTCCCCCGGGGCTTTCTGATTCTTCATTTTCTTCAATGCATGTTCTACCTCATCAGGAAGAATATCGGGTATGTTGTATATGTTGCTACTTTGCAATCCATCTTCCCCACTGCTGGCATCATTCCCTCGCTCCTTGCTACTATAATTCTCTATAGTAGTCTTCTGCTATTTGAATTATGCCTTCTCTGCTGTTTATAAGTACACCATCACTATTCTTCAGTTTCAGTATCATTTGTCTTTCTGTATTACTGCTCATGGCTGCTGATTTAAATCCTTTGTTTTTCCCTTAATGCTTGTTCTACTTTTCTTGTGTTAAATCTTCTTATGTCCTCTCTGTGTCTCTTTCTAATGGCTTTGCATAACTCAGTATACTCAATTTTCTCCCTGTCAGTGTTTTTCATGTTCATATGACTGAATAAATGTTCAACATCAGCATTAGAATGAGGCAATGAAAGTACTGTTAAAACAAATTGATAAAGATCTTCAGATGGGTTTTCACCTTTAGCATCTCTGTAATTTGTGATTTTTGTCTCAAGTCATGTTGTTTTAGAGGTTCAATACATTTAACATGATGTAATTTTTTACGATAAAAATCAATTGATGTAAGCTTTTCCACATCACTCTAGAACATTTTTGCCAGGTCTAGAATGGCTTTCTTTACAGGATTTAGGCATTTGATTTTACTTAAACACAACATTGACTTTAAAACTAACATTTTCACACAAACATTGATGTAGTTGTTTTATGAGTTCAGCCAGTAACTTCACCCAACTAACAAGAAACTTTTTTTACCTTCATCTGAAAGTTTGCAATTATATATTACCTTTTTTGAATTCATAGTCACAAGCACGGCTTCGTAGCTAAATTATTTGCAATTACAGTATCAGTGGTGATTTTTGTTCCTGGAATAACAACTTTTGAGCACATAGAATGAATTAAATGTATCCAGTCATGCAGCAACTTTAAAGGGTCATTTACTACTTTAGTTTCATATTTCTTATTCACCATTTGCACTTCTCCAAGAATTAGTTTCAAAAATAAAAGAAACAATAAATTTGTCTTATCACAAAATGTTGAATATAATATTTCTGCAGTACAACAGTGTTTGTTTTTTTTTGACAATTTCACAAAAGCTGACATTGTTGTACACATTGGCACTAATGACATTTAAGAGTAGGAGATCTGCAGACTTACTTAACAAATACAGAGCAATATTAGAAAAAAGCCGTGAGGTAGGGTTAAATTTTGAAGTGTCTGCAATTCTGCCCAGACATGATAGGATGAATTATATAAGAACCTTGTCAATCAATTTCACCCTGGAGAGATTGTGCAAAGCTCATGGGGTAGAATTTTCTCAGCATGGTCTGTGCTTGCTAACAGGAGAGACTTCTTCTACAGGGATGGAATACACTTAAATAGAAATGTGGTGCAAGAATATTTGCTGATGCTAATTAGGCAGTGTTAGGTGGATCGGAAAACTGCCAGCTTGGAGGGATACACAGACTAATAGATTAACAATAGCTGCAGGCAGAGGTGAAAGTGAATCTTGCACTGCTTTGATTGGAAAGAGCAGCAGCCTTGAAAGGAAGGTGCTGGAGATTTCATGAACTGCTGGGAGTCATCATGAAACAAGTAAATACATGGTCTGTGTTAGGGTAACTAAGAGTAAGAACAGGTGCGATTATCTATAATTGCAGGTACACCAATGCTAGGGGTATAATAAATAAATTTGAAATACTGGTCAAGACATCAAATGCAGACATTCTTGAGATTTCAGAGACATGGTGTCACTCAGATATAAGGGATGCAGAATTTGAATATAAGGAGTACAATATATACAGAAAGTACAGACAGGATAGGAAGGAGGAGGGGTCATGCTATTAGTTAAGAAGCACATAAAATCTAAGGCAGTGCATCCAGTTGAAATAGGTGGCCAAAGCAATGTTTAGCATTAGCATTAGTTGGAGCATATGATGCAAGAAAGCAAGCTTATACAGCATCAGCCGAAAAAAAAAAAAAAAAAAAACAAACCTTTCCATTTCGCCTGTCTGGTCACTCCAAATGTTTGTCTAGTTGAGACTTAAATTTATTAAAGCTATCAACTTCCACAACAGAGGGAAGTCTGTTCCAGCAATCAACTACCTGCTGGCTAAAGGCAAACTTCCACACATCTATTCTACAACTGTCTTTCCTCAATTTGAATCTACACCCCGTCAGGTTCTTAGTCTGAGCAAGCAGAAATATCCCATCAGCATTGAGCCTGCTGAAACCATTCAAGGCCTTGTACACCTCAATCAGATCACCTCGCAGGTGCCTAGTCTCCTGATGCTGCAACTTGCAGAACTTAAGCCTTTCTTCACTTTGTTTCTCTCACTAATCTTGTTGCCCTTCTCTGTACTCATTCTAACAATTCCACATCCTTCCTAAGATGAGGCCTCCAGACCTGTATGCAGTACTCAGGTGCGATTTAACCATTGCCTTATACAAAGGTATAATCATCTCCTTATCTCTGTTAGCTAAATTCCTGTATATCATTGACAAGACCCCATGAGCTACTCTTGCAGCTTGTCTCCACTGCTCAGAAAACTTCATATCTGCCTGCACAATTACCCCCAGGTCTTTTTCAATCTCCACTACCCTGAGTGTAGTACCGCATGGTTGGTACATTACTCTGGATTACTGCTACCCATATGCAGCATTTGCCTTTGTCAATGTTAAACTTCAGTTGCCACAATTCAGCCCATCTGCTCAACTTTTGTAGATCATGTTGCAGTAGCGTACTGTCTTTACTGTCTTTTAAAACCCTGCCAACCTTCGTATTGTCCGTAAATTTGGACATTAAGCCTGATATACCTTCTTTAATATCATTAATAAATACAGAAAATAAAATGGGCCAAACGCCGAACCCTGGTGGGACTCCGCTAATAACATTAGCCTGCGAAGAGCAGTGTCCATTGATTACCACTCTGTCTTCTCCCACTCAACCATCCCTTTATTGATAGCAGCAACTTGCCTTTAATGTCCTACTGCTCCAATTTGTACTGTAGTCTTCCATATGCAACAGTATGAAAAGCTTTCCTAAAATCCAAGTATATGATTTCAAAATTATTTTGATATCATATACTTGGAAGTCAGACAAGACTTCCCCTTAACAAACCCAAATTGTCTGAACTATAACTGCAGCCTTGTCTGGATGATCCTGCAGTGCTTCTTTAACCAGTGACTCCATTATTTTCCCTGGAACAGAAGTTAAACTTAACAGGTCCCTGTGATCCCCCTTTGTGAATTGTGGATACATTTGCACATCTCCAGTCCATGGAGATCTCCCCTGAGTCCATGGATGCTCTCATAAACATGGCTAAGGGTTTACATACTTCCTTGCTGCCTCCTTTAATATAACTGGATAGCTCCCATTCACCCCAGGTGCCTTTCTTATGTTTAACTTCAACAATTTCTCCTGCTATTTGCTCTCAGTTTTTACAAAATCATTTAGCTCCTTGTTAGAGTTTGATAAGCTTCTGACCTGCAGTTCTCTACAGAATTCCTGATGTGTGAATGTAGATACAAAATACTTATTCGGTTTTTCAGCTACCTGAGCAAACTCATCGACAGTTGAACCATTGATATCAAGTGGACGAATCTGATTCATCCCCTTGCTTCATGGGAAGTTAGTAAAGAAGTCTTTGCTATTTTTCTTTGCATTGTTTGCCAAAGATTTCTTGTAATCTGCCTTCGC
The DNA here is from genome assembly GCF_048544385.1 of Mastigoproctus giganteus. Classification (NCBI taxonomy): domain Eukaryota; kingdom Metazoa; phylum Arthropoda; class Arachnida; order Uropygi; family Thelyphonidae; genus Mastigoproctus; species Mastigoproctus giganteus. Next base: position 222,109,032 of record NC_143581.1, on the reverse strand, counting down.
TTGCTATCCTCCTTTGTGACTTACCGTATTTCCCCATGTATAAGACCCCTTTTTTCGAAAAATTTGGGATCTAAAAACTGGGTGCGTCTTATACAGTGGTTGTAGATTTTTTTTACTTGCATTTCCAGCTTTTTTGCGCTTGTTGTCTTTGCGCTCATTGTTTCGCACTTGTTACCAGTATATTAGGTTACGTTTTGCCACGTTCTGCCCAGAAATGGCTCAGAAAAGATTTTCGTACAGTGCTGAATTCAAATAAAAGTGATCCAGTTTGCAAAAGTGAATGGAAATAAGTTTGGAGCAGGAGACCAGGTGGGCTCTTACGCAAACCTGCCCTATTGGTGCTTGATCAGTTCAGGGCACACATAACAAAAAAATACAAAGAAGATTGCTGCAGAGCAAAAAACAAAACTTGCTGTCATACCTTGACATCCCAGCTCCAACCACTTGATGTCAGCATTAACAAACCCTTCAAAGCTGACATGAGAGACGAATGGAACCAATGGATGAAGTTTTCTGGGGAAAATTTGACACCAGCAGGAAGAGTGAAGAAACCAACTATAGGAGAAGTTTGTACCTGTGTGAAAAGATCCTGGGATAATATCAAGATTGAGATCATTGTCAAGTCATTTAAGAAGTGTGGCATTTCAAATGGCATAGATGGAACTGAAGACGAGGCAATATATGAAGACAGTGATTCGTCATCAGACACAGATGAGGACAAGCTAATGGATGGGAGTTTTGACAGTGATGAGTTGTATGAATTTTATGATGAATAAAACTTCAGTTCAATATCTTTATGTAATACATTTTTTTTTTTCAAATTTCGGGCTCCAAAATTAAGGTGCATCTTATACATGGGAAAATACAGTAATTACAGACTAGCTTATATCTAGCATAGGCTTTTGTGTCTCCAGATAATTTATATGCATCCCAAGCATTTTTCTTCTTTGCCACTAGTCTGATTAGCTTATCTGATATCCGACATCCATTTAGGCCTAACTTTAAACAGTATTTTTTAGTTGGTATGAAAAGCCTAGTAGCTTTCAAGGTTAATTGCGTGAATCCACTTAAAATTTGCTGTTGGTAACATCGTCAGTTGGTTTCACTGTATAGAATTTAAAAACTATCTGAGACCACTGTAGTCATCTTTATGATAGCAAAAACCCATCCCTTTACCCCTGATGACAGTTACATCTTTGAGTAAATCCCACATCAGTACACAGTAATCATTGCTACCTAGTGGTTCCATTATCTGCAGATTCTTAATGCATGAAGAATCACTGCTGATTACCAGATTAAGAGTATTACTCCCCCTAGTTGCCTCTCGAACATGCTGCTGCTCTAAAAAACAATCATCTAATAAATCCAGAAAATCTTCCTAGTGTGCTAGTGACCAGCTCACAAGTTCCAGTCAATATCTAGCAAGTTAATCTCCCACTATAAGGCAATCTGATTTACTGGCCCACTCTGTTTCTCTGTACAGTTGTTTGTTGTATTCATCAGAGTCATTAAGCCTATAATCCACTCCTACTGTCATTTTTGCTTTCCCAGTGCTTATGTCACACCGAACTGTCTCAACATTGCACTGTCCACCCACATAAACTGGATGCACTTCTTTTGATTTTATGTGTTTCTTAAGTAACAGCGTGACCCCCCCTTCCTTTCTATCTTGTCTATCCTTTCTGTGCACATTATACTTCACAAATTCCAATTCTGCATTCCTTATATCTATGTCCTTATATCTGACCAGCACCTCAAATACATTAAATTTATTTACTGTACTCCTGGTATTGGTGTATATGCAAGTATACATGCACCTGTTTTACTCTTAGTTACCCTAACAAGTCCATGTATTTACTTGTTCCATGATGACTCCCAGCAGCCCTTTAAATCTCCAACACTTTGCTCTCCAGGCTGCTGTTCATTCCAATAGAAGCGGTGCAAGAATCACTTTCACCTCTGCCTATGGCTACTGTTAATCTATTAGGCTATGAATTCCCCCCCCAAGCTAGCAGTTTTTTGACCCACCTAACACTGCATCAATAGCATCAGCAAATATTCTTGCACCAATTCTATTTAAGTGTATCCCATCCCTGTAGAAGCAGTGTCTCCTGTTACTTGTTTTTTTGTTGGCCATTGCAGCAAAAGCCTTTGGATTCCTTGCACTATATTATTATTATTATTGTTGTTGTTGCTGCTCTTATATTATTTCTCTCTGATTGGGGGATTCAACTCCGTGACAGGTACTGCTACCAAGTACACAGGGTGGTTGTAATGTTTGGTGTTACTGTTGGTCGAGGAAATTTCTGACTATCCTACAGGTGTTCTCTGAGAGACTTGCTATTTAGAGTCCTTGGCACCATACTGGTGGTTGACACGATGATCGGGATAGTCGATACGTCTTGCATATGCCACATGTCCTTGACCTCATGTCTCAGGTTCATGTACTTCCTAATTTTTTTCTCATGGGTTTTCTGGACATTGCTAGTGTTGGGCACCGCTATGTCAATCAAGTAGGTAACCTTTTCCATCTTGTCCACAAAGGTTATGTCAGGTCTGTTGTGCGGGATGGTCTTATCCATTATTATGGCGCGGTCCCAGTATAGCTTGTGAGTTCGGGTCTCTAGTACTGCCTGGGGTTCATACTTGTAGTATGGTACACTTTGTTTGGTCAACTGATATTTCCTCGCTAGCTTCTGATGTATTATCCTGGCTACCTGGTCATGTCTATGAGTGTACTCAGTCTGTGTGATCACCTTGCACCCCACGGTGATGTGTTGGATTGTTTCTGAGGCCAGGTGGCATTGTTGACATGTGTCATCTGACATTCCGGGCTCCTTTGCGATTTATTTTCTATAGTTCCTGGTGTTGATTGCCTGGTCTTGGATGGCCAGCATGAATCCTTCAGTCTCGGTGAGAGTGTCCCGCTTCTGACCCATGCATTAGAAGCAACGTTATCGATGTGATCTTGATGGAGGTCATTGTAGTGTCTTCTTTGCCCATCTTTCTAACTTCATTTCTTGTGCCGTCTGGGCGGAAGGGGGTTCTTGCTTAGGTTGAGTGGGGTATACCACTTATCTATCTTCCTTATGGCCTGGTGGAGTGGTGCTGTGTTGTTCTTGAAGTAATCCTTCAGGTTAACTACTACTGTTTTCTGTTGCTCTATCAGGCCCCTTCCTCCCTCTTTCCGAGCTATTGTTAGTCCCTCCACTGCTGACTTTGGGTGGTGTTGGCGGATCTTGGTCATTATTGTCCTTGTCTTTCACATGATATCTTCTAGCTTGGTGTTAGTCCAATCTGTGATCTCGAAGGTGTACGTTAGTACTGGAGCTGCATAGGTGTTTATGGCTTTAACTGTGTTTCCTCCATTCAGTTTTGCTTTCAGCAAGCTTCTGAGTCTCTGATGATATTTTTCGGTCAGGCACTTCTTGATTTCCTTGTGCTGTAACTGCTGAGCCTGCATCATCCCTAGGTATTTGTAGGTCTTTCCTTCTGTCATAGCTTCGATCTCTTTACCAGTCAGCAGCTGATAGTTTCGGCCAACTAATTTTCCTTGGTTCAGTGTGTGGGTCTTGCATTTGTCTAGACCAAATTCTATCCTGATGTCCTTGCTGAATTCTTCGGTGATCCGGAGTAGTTGCTGGAGTTGCTTCTTGGTTGCCGCATAGAGCTTGATGTTATTATTATTATTATGGTTGCTCTTATATTATTTTCTCTCTGATTGGGGATTCCACCTCGTGACGGGCATTGCTACCAAGTACACAGGGTGGTTGTTGTTATGTCTGGTTTCACTGTTGGTCGAGGAACTTTGACTATTCTACAGGTGTTCGGGATTGCTACTTTCTGAAGTTCCTTGTAGGTGTTCGTTGGAAGACCCATTGCTGCTAGGTTGTTATGTAGGGTCTTTGGCACCATACCTGTGGTTGACATGATGATCGGGATGGTCATTACTTGTTGCATATGCCACATCTCTTTGATCTCCTGTCTTAGGTTTGTGTACTTCCTGATTTTTTTCCCAATGGGTTTTCTGCAGGTTGCTAGTGTTGGGTACCACTGTGTCAATCAGATAGGTAGCCTTTTCCTTCTTGTCCACAAGGGTTATGTCCGGTCTGTTGTGCGGTATTGTCCTAGCCATTATAATGGCACGGTCCCAGTACAGCTTGTGGGTTGGGGTCTCTAGTACTGCCTGGGGTTCATACGTGTAGTACAGTACACTTTCTTCAAGCAACTGGTATTTCCTTGCTAGCTTCTGATGTATTATCCTGGCTATCTGGTCGTGTCTATGAGTGTATTCAGTCTGGGTGATCACCTTGCATCCTGTAGTGATGCGTTGGATCGTTTCTGAGGCCAGGTGGCATCGTCTACGTGTCATTAGACACTCCGGGTTCCTTGGCGATGTATTTTCTATAGTTCCTGGTGTTGATTACCTGGTCTTGGATGGCGAGCATGAATCCTTCAGTCTCGGGGAAGAGCGTCCCGCTTGTGAGCCATGCATTGGAAGCAGTTTTATCTATGTGATCCTGATGGAGATCATTGTAGTGTCTGCCCTGGAGAGTCTTCTCTGCCCATCTTTCTAGCTTCGTTTGTACCTCCTGGTTGGGGGGGGGACTCCTCGCTTAGGTTGAGTGGGGTATACCGCTTGTCTGTCTTCCTTATGGCCTGGTGGAGTGCTGCTGTGTGTGTTTCTGGAAGTAATTTATTATTATTATTAGCCATATAGTGCAAGGAAGCCTGAGGCTTATGCTGCACCAGCCAGAAATTCCAAAAAATTCCTGAGTTACCCTGAGAGAGAGAGAGAGAGAGAGAGAGAGAGAGAGAGAGAGAGAGAGAGAGAGAGAGAGAGAGAGAGAGAGAATTAGAAAGGAATCACCAAGAAAAATAAGAATGATGATATCCAGCTCAGGACCCCAGGTGTGCAAGCCATACCCACCAGATGTGAGTCCCTATCTTCGCTCAGTGGTTCTCAGCCTTTTTTTGCTCGTGGCCCACTTCTGAGTTTCTTTCACCTCTGTTGCCCCACCCTTCATATTATTTAATTATAATAAATGTAATATTTATAATAAAAATATTTGTAATAAATATGTACTTTATCAACTACCCTTTTTATTTATAACATCTATTATATGTTTATAATATAAGGAATATTAATAATAAAAAGGAGTTTATTAACTACAATCTTTATTTAAAATCGAATTTTTACTCATATAATATTGTTTATTCACAATATACAATTATGTTCATAACAAAAGATATTACAATAATATTATTGTCCTTTAGTTTGGTGAGATCCTTGCAGATCTCGCTAATTTTTTTTTTATATTAGTAATAAATTTATTTTCGAAGAGAACTTTCCATGGCCACCAATTTTACGACTTTTACCAGTGGCCCCTCTGAAATACGGCATAGCCCCCGTTGAGAACCACTATCTTAACTAACCCAGCTGATGTTGCTGTTGAATTGAAAAGGTATTTTGCATTGATCTCTCCAGAAAAAAGACCCTTCATAGTGTGAAAAACCTGTTCAAGTGTAGCTGAGCACAATGAAGTGATATGAAATTACAGAAGAATTCTTAGAAAAAGTTTGGGCCTAAAGCAAGTAAGGCCCATTGAATCTGATGGCATATAATCAATAATTTTGAGGAGGCAACAAGGGAAGACACTGATTAAATTATTATCTCTCTATACATTAAAAAAGTTTTCTTCCTAATGATATTTAGTCGAGCCAATGGGAGAAGTGAGCGAGGCAATTATGTCACTACAAATTCAATTAATTATTGACAGCTGCCTCCATAATGCTCACCACCTTGTGCACATGCTTCACTATCTAATTTGCATCAAAAGATGCCGTGACATCAAACGTTCCATTGTAACATTTTTTTGTACATTAATGAATTTGTAAATAGTATTTTGTAAATATTTTAGATATTTGTATAGTTTGTAAATATTTCACTTAAATATTTTAGATCTGCTCTTTCGGATGCAATAATGGCATACTTACATTATATATGGGGTATATCAATGTGCCTGATATCATTCTTCCAAATCTAGGTTCAGCATATTGTGTCACTTATACATAGATTGAGAAAACACACTTTTCTCCCTCTTGGTGCTGGATTATTCAAGCAAAAGAAATAGTTTTTTTAACAGATTTTCATTTTGAACTACTTAAAGAAGGTTATGTTAGTTTACACCACCAATTTGGGATGGATTCAAGCAAAAAACGGTGTGTCCATTATCTTGTATACAGTAGATTATGAAAACCATTTTACGCATGAATGCATTAGTCTTGAGTGTTTATCCACTACTTGCCGCTGTTTTAAACAGCAGAAAGTAGGGGATAAACACCTTACTAACACTAACCAAAGTGGGCTAGCATGTCAATACTACTACACACAACAATCAGTCGGAAAAGGTATCAGATTGTAAACACTTACTTTTTTTTTTAATTTTCATAATTTTACATTTATTAGCATAATATGTTTTTTTTTTTTTTTTTTTTGATAATTTTACATTACCAAGCATCGTACAATGGTTCCCCCCCCCATATGCCATTATATTAAATCCAAACTGTGATTCACTGCAGAAGTGTTTTCTCAATCTATGTATAAGTGACACAGTACACTAAACCTAGATTTGCAAGAATGATGTCAGGCGCATTGATATACCCCGTATAATGAAAGTATGCCACAACAATATTCCTCATCATTATGGAACCTGAAGCAAAAGGCCTATTCCTAAGTGACCTGTGTAAATGCATGTAAATAATAACTAGGTAAATAAGATATATGGTATAAATAATAAGGTAAATAATTACATAGGTCATTTCCTTATTAGATATCGAGCATAGTGACATAGTGTTTTTTGCTAGGTGGCAATGGGCGTCTTCGCCAACTCCGCATTTTTACTCTGTGTAGAATACAATATGCTGCATAAGGCCAGAGTGTGGGTGTGTTAGTGTAGGTTTTGTGTTCCTCTGGCCACTTAGCCAGCCTGGGGGCTTGTGGAGAGCCACTAACATCCCCAGTTTCTGTTACAGCCCCAGGGAGGCGGGCCAGGACATATTAGGAAAGAAGAAAGCTTTGGCAGGGCAAATTCTGGGGTAGCCCAAAGAGAGCCCAAAAAAAAATAAAATTGGCTGATCGCCAGTATAGGGTACACTGATGAAAGCAAGAAAAGACAACGGTGATTGACAGGTGAAGGCACCTCCCACTCAGTGCTGTGATTGTACTCACTTAGTGGGTGTGGTCGTAGAATGGAATGATTACACGGTCAAGTTCTATGATTGGGTGATTATTGTGGAGGCATATTCTTTCTGATTGTTTTGTGTCATCGAGGAGGGGATGCTTAGCTTAGGTAGGGTGTTTACCCCATCCCGCTTTTTTTGAATCAGAAAATGAGTTCACAATCTAAAAACAGCAAGTGGGGAGGAAAACATCCTAGGCATATCAACCTAGAAGGACAGTGGGTGGGGAATGGGCAGTGTCACAACTTGTCAATCACTGTTTTGCTAGAGTTTAATTCATTTGGAGTTTTACCAAATTTTTTATTGGAAAGGAGATAATGGGGAGATAGGAAGAGGATGGGATAGATAAAAGGGGTAGAGACCAGAGGGGACAGTAGTTGAGGCACCCGCCTGATTTGAAAGGGGGAGACAGTAAAGGCACCCATGGTACATAATGCCCATCCTGGTCCAGAGGGTGGGAGTTGAAAGTGGATGGTGGGGCGAGCCACTAGGCAAAAGGGGTGTCACCCAGGTTGGGGGAAGGGTATTTATCAGAAGGAGACTCACCCACCCCAGGTGGTAGAAATAAAAGAACATAGGGACACAGGGAAAGAGATCCCTATGGTGGAGCATGCTCTTTGCAGCTCTGTCCCACACTGACCTGGGGGTTGCCCAAATGGCCAGTGTCATGCTTCACACACCATGCCAGCTATGCCAGCTTCAGGAACCTCATGACAACCATGAGGTTCCTGAAGGCCTGCATAGACATCAGTCTGTGCTGTGAAGAGGCTAAAATTGTACATGCAATTAATAATAACTTTCATTCACTCAACATTCACACAATTTTACTTTTTATAGTTTTTCTTACACTTCCTATTTTCTTTTATATATTAGATTAGATATTGATCAGTGCATTTCGACAAGTGTGTCTTTTATGTAGAAAACATCTGACTTACTCCGTCATACCTCTACATATTATGTAGAAAAGCATGCACAGAGATTGGCGAGCATGGGGGCGGAGCTCCCTAGTTATTATTAATTTATGATTAATTAAGCATTAAAATTAATTATGCTGTCATCATCGGACTCAGGGTAGATTAGCATTTAGCATTAGTAGAGGCACATGATGCAAGAAAGCAAGCTTATGTAGCATAGATTCCTTTGGAGTGAAGAATTGCCATTGTATTGCTAATCCATAAAGGTATTTCAAATGCTAGTGTATTGTCAATCCATAAAGGTATTTAAAAGAATGAAGTAGCTAACTACTGATTAGCCTGACTTCGGTTGTAGGGATAATTATGGAAGGCAATGATTAAGAATGCTGTACAGAAGCATCTAGATAGAAATTATATTTTGAAGAAAACAGCATGATTTTGTAATGGGAAAATGTTATTTCACTAATCCACTTGGTTATTTTGAAAGAGTTACTGTGAGTTGGATGTAGGAAATAATTTGACATTATGTATTTGGACTTTACCAAAGTTATACGACTATTTCATATGTGAGAAGTTAATATATAAGCTGGAACATGTTGGGATCACAGGTAAGGTATTGTGGGATTGCTGCAGGATAGGAGGCAATAGTTTATGATAAATGGTTGCTCTTCAGGTTGGTCTAGTGTTAGAAATGAGATTCTGTGAAGATCAGTGTTGTTTCTGATTTTCTTAAATGACATTGATGGATACGGGGAGCAGTGTCGAAATAGTCAATGCATTCTATTAATAGTCAATGTTAAACAGTGCTCCTTCAGGATGAGTTGGATAAGTGTTAAGGATAGTCAGAAAAAGGGCAGTTGTTATAATGTATTGATGTTATAATGTTATACAAATTATCTTGATTAAATTACTTGAAATGAAAGCAGTTCATCTGTGTAGGGTTTCTAATCTGTTTATTACTAATAAAGTCAGAGAGTTGTACATTTCATGGATGTTTTTTCCAGTGGTGAAGCTATAAGTTCTTCTCCCCCCCCCAACCAGACTGCTAAGAAAATCAATGTGATCTTTAACAACCATACCAAACTGTGTTTTATGATGACTTTATGTGTATTGTGAAGAGCCTTCTGTACTATTGATACAGGCACTTCCATTTGATCCTGCTCAGATAGCAAACAAACTGAATGAGTATTTTGCATCTACTTTCGCACATGAGGAATTATTAAGGTTTGAAAATGGCAGAAGGTTATCAAATTGTAGCAGTATACTTAATGATTTTCTAATAACTGAAAGCAAAGTGGAGGAGAAATTGTTAAAGTTAAACATAAGAAAAGCACCTGGGATAGATGGGATCTATCCAGTTATATTAAAGGAAGCGGCAAAGCAACTAAGCAAACCCTTAGCCATAATTATGAGAGCATCCTTGGATTCAGGGGAGGTCCCCACGGACTGGAGATGTGCAAATGTATCCCCAATTCACAAAGGGGGATCGAAGGGTGACACGAGTAATTACAGACCAGTTAGTTTAACTTCTGTTCCGGGTAAAATAATGGAGTCACTGGTTAAAGATGCATTGCAGGATCATTTAGACAAGACTGCAGCAATAATTCAGACACAGCATGGGTTTGTTAAGGGAAAGAAAAAGGGCAGTTGCACTTGTCTGACAAATTTGATAGGATATTATGATGTGGTTACAAAGGAACTGGATGCAAAAAATAATTTTGATATCATATATTTGGATTTCAGGAAAGCTTTTGACACTGTTGCATGGAACTATTGTACAAATTGGATCAGAATGGTATTAAGGGTAAGTTGCTAAAGTGGATAAAAGGATGGTTAAATGGGAGAAGACAGAGGGTGGTAATCAGTGGGTGCTGCTCTTCATGGACTAGTGTTATTAGTGGAGTCCCACAGGGTTCGGTGTTAGGTCCACTGTTGTTTTGTATATTTATCAGTGATATTGATGAAGGTATATCAGGCTTAATGTCGAAGTTTGCAGATAATACAAAGGTTGGCAGGGTTGTTAATGACAGTAATGGCAGTGTGCTACTGCAACAGGGTCTAGATAATTTGGGCAGATGGGCTAAAAAGTGGCAACGGAAGTTTAACCTTGACAAATGCAAAGTACTGCATATGGGTAGAAGTAACCCCAGAGAAACGTACCAACTGTGTGGTACTACACTTAAGGTGGTAGAAAATGAAACAGACCTGGGAGTAATTGTGCAGTCAGATATGAAGTTTTCTGAGCAATGCAGACAGGCTGCCAGGGCAGGTCATGGGGTTTTGTCAATGATATATAGGAATTTTGCTAGCAGGGAGAAGGAAGTGATTGTCCCTCTGTATAAGGCAATGGTCAGGCCACGCCTTGAGTACTGCGTACAGGTCTGGAGGCCTCATTTTAGGAAGGATGTAGATTTATTTCAGCGCAAGGGCAACAAGATTGGTGAGGGGAATGAAGGGATCCTCTTACCAAGAGAGGCTTAAGTCTGCAAATTGCAGTGGCTGGAGACTAGGCACCTGCGCGGTGATTTGATTGAGGTATATAAGGCCTTGAATGGGTTGAGCACGCTGAATTCTGATGGGATCCTTCCACTTGTTCAGATTACGAACCTAAGGGAGCATAAATTCAAATTAAGAAAAGACAGATGTAGAATAGATTTGCGGAAATTTGCCTTTAGCCAGCGGGTGGTTAATTGCTGGAACAAACTTCCATCTGTCATTGTGGAAGTTGACAAGTTAAATAAATTAAGGAGGAACTGGATAGGCATTTGGAGGGAATGGTGTGATTTTTTTTTTTTTTTGGCTGATGCTGCATAAGCTCATACACTTGCTTTCTTGCATCACATGCTACTACTACAAGAAACGGCACATGCACAAGTAGTACTCTCCTAATTTCTCTACTGCAGTAGTTTTGTACTAGTGCCAAGTTGTCTTTATGCAGTATTTTGCATATGCAATATGTGGCCTCAGATTTCTTTATTAAACTGCTTGCATCTTTACTAGAACATTTACCACTTAGAGCTTATGCAAAAATTAATATTTGCATAGTGTATTGTTCGGTATTACATCCCTGCATTTACCAATTCGCCATGCAGCATCCTGTCAGTGTCATCATGGATACAGTTGCTTTGCCCTTTGCGTATATTAATAGCCATCCTGCATCTGATGGCACTAACTTGAAACATGCAATTATGAAAATCTAATATTCAATATATATTCTGTGAGTAGGAATATTCTCAATTTAAACTTTTTCTAAGAAGTACTTTCAGAGATAACAAAGCCCCAAATTCCAGAGTGGTTATTTTATAACCACTGTGCTTTTCTATTTGTAAAGATACTGTATTGAGATTCCAGCTAGAATATTTTAAATTTGCGTTCTGAGGAAAGCTGAAGTATGCTAGTTATATTAATATTAATTTGAGTATGTCTTAAATATTCAGGAAAACACACGAGAGAATTTTACATTATACTCTGTCCTGTATTTATTTACTTTTAATAATTGCATCCATAAATTTTATTTTCAGGACAGAGTTCACTGGCAAAATGATGATAATAATAGAAGCACAGAATCAGTCACTGGTGCTCCAAATAGTGAACCAGATCAAAACCAAACAGCAAACAGCTATAGCCCAAGCAGTCCTCCAATAACCAGCCAAATAAGCCCTACACAATCTACATTTACCAGGGTTGGTGTTTCTAGTGGACTTCCATCATCACAGAGTCCAACAGTGACTCTTCTTCAGAAAGCCAGAGGTGAAAATGCAAAATTTCATTAATAGATAATTATAGTTTGAATATATATTCTGTGTATAGCAGAATTATGTAAAGTATTACAAGTAGTTTTCTCAGAGTTATTGAGCTGATGTATTTTGTGGGTTTCTTACCCATAAACGTAATTCTAGGAATGAAGTTTGTAGGGGTATATTTAAATGCAGGTAAAACATCAATTTGAAAATTGTATGCATCTCTGTGTTCAATTTCTGTCTTTGAGGTTGTTTTGGTTTCTCCAGTGAACCAAGGAAGGAAACTGGTGCAGTTTTCTAATTATTTCAGTCTTTGTTGAAATATAACCCACAAATATTTTTTATTAAGCTGATTTTAAGGAAAGTATGGCTCAATAAGGTGTTCAATTTCATAACTTTTTAATTAATATGTTTAACCCTATGATGCCCATCCAATATCTCACAATTTTTTTTTTAGATTTTTTTTTTTTTTTTTTTTTAACTTTCAGAATAAAATTATATCTTCTCATATATCTTTTCCCCACAAATATTCTTTAAATGATTATGCAGTATTTTCTGTTTGTGTTTCAGTTTATTAGAGTTACAAGTAGTCTTTGTTTGGTGTCTAACAGATGCCCTGCAAGTGAATGTAATTTGTTTTCAGAATTTTCAGTGTACAACCATCACTCAGTGATCAACTGTCACTACATCTGCCTTTCAGGGTTGTTGAGGTATGAATTATGGGTAACATCTGCTTCCACAGCATATTATGATTTGGCTCATTTTGCTCATCATCATTATCTGTTTTTCCGAAAATTGTTCTTTTTTTTTTTTTTTTCCTTCCAAGGTGGAAAAAAAAAGAAAAAAGAAAATCTGAAAATTGAATGAATGGAAGGGATAGATAAGCTGCTTCAGGGCCATACATTGTGGAAGGAGCCTAAAATTGGAGTTTGGGTTTCCTATGGGGAAAGGTGGGCCAAACAGTTCATAGAAAAAAAAAAAAAAACCTTCAACCTTTTACCCCAGGACAGGCCTCTAGGGCAACAGCCTCACCAGAACAGCTCACCAGATTTAACACATTATTATTCACAGGTCTGAAATATTCATTACAAGTAATTGAGGCCACTCCTTCTCTGATGAAAGGCCAGCAAATTTGAAACAGCTAATCACCATTGATCCCTTAGTTTTTTAAAAAATGGCAGATCTGCCTTTCGATAATGCCATACAATTAAAAGATATTAGGAACATACACTGACCCATGAATAATGGTGTTGTTTCTAATGTGATTATAAGGCCAAGTTGCCTGACTTTTAGCTGCATTCGAAAGTCAGACATCAAGATTTGGCAAGATCAAAGAAGCATCTTCAAAGATTTTAATATTATATCAGTTGAAATCTGTGAACTCTTCCAGATGAAGTGCAGAGTGTTGCTGAAATGTTTTTAATGGCACAAGGAGTAAATGATTAGATATTCTGAACACTCTCATCACATTGAATAATTTTACTGGACATTTTTTTTTCTTATCTAGTACCATAGCCAAGTTTCAGTATTCTAAACATTTATATGCAATGAGTGGCTTCATCATTTTTTTTTTTTGGGTAATGATGAATATAAAGTTGAGCTGATCTACAGTTGTTTATACATTCACTAACATTTGTTTTAAAAAAAAACCAAAAAAACTATTGTAATATAAATTACATAATGCAATGAGCAGGAGAAGTAGTAGTAGTAGTGGCATGTGATGCAAGAAAGCAAGTGTATGAGCTTATGCAGCATCAGCCAAAAAAAAAAAAAAAAATTCACACCATTCCCTCCAAATGCCTGTCCAGTTCCTCCTTAAATTTATTTAACCTGTCAACTTCCACAACGACAGATGGAAGTTTGTTCCAGCAATTAACCACCCGCTGGCTAAAGGCAAATTTCCGCACATCTATTCTACATCTGTCTTTTCTTAATTTGAATTTGTGTCCCTTTAAGTTCGTAATCTGAACAAGTGGAAGGATCCCATCAGAATTCAGCGTGCTCAACCCGTTCAAGGCCTTATATACCTCAATCAGATCACCGCGCAGGTGCCTAGTCTCCAGCCACTGCAATTTGCAGAACTTAAGCTCTCTTGGTAAGAGGATCCCTTCATTCCCCTCACCAATCTTGTTGCCCTTCTCTGTACATGCTCAAGTAAATCTACATCCTTCCTAAAATGAGGCCTCCAGACCTGTACGCAGTACTCAAGGCATGGCCTGACCATTGCCTTATACAGAGGGACAATCACCTCCTTCTCCCTGCTAGCAAAATTCCTATATATCATTGACAAAACCCCATGACCTGCCCTGGCAGCCTGTCTGCATTGCTCAGAAAACTTCATATCTGACTGCACAATTACTCCCAGGTTTTTCATTTTCTACCACCTTAAGTGTAGCACCACACAGTTGGTACGTTTCTCTGGGGTTACTTCTACCCATATGCAGTACTTTGCATTTGTCAAGGTTAAACTTCAGTTGCCACTTCTTAGCCCATCTGCCCAAATTATCTAGATCCTGTTGCAGTAGCACACTGCCGTTACTGTCATTAACAACCCTGCCAACCTTTGTATCATCTGCAAACTTCGACATTAAGCCTGATATACCTTCATCAATATCATTGATAAATATACAAAACAACAGTGGACCTAACACCGAACCCTGTGGGACTCCACTAATAACATTAGTCCACGAAGAGCAGCACCCATTGAAGCTGTTATGCAAGTGTTAAGAAAAGATTTTTTTTTTTCATAAAAAAAATGTAACTTGTTGTTGTTATTTGGTTTTTAGGAGCATTAGCAACTAAAGCCATATTGCTCCGGTGATATGCGGTAGTAATTCCCTGACTAATTCCCCGAACCCCGGTCTGATCAAGAAGTGTGTGTTACGCACTGCTGTTCGTGCCCACCTGGCTACGGAGACGCCTATGTAACTTGTAAAATGTGACCTTTTATTTTTCATTAAAAAAATTTAACTTAATGTGTTTCTGAGGTTTGTTCTTATCATCAGAGTACGCCTCTTCAGTCTAAAAGTGCTGTTCCAACAAACCACACTATTCAGAACATCTGACCCAAACAAAGTGTAATATCCGAGATCTTTTTTGTCAAGTCTGTACTGGTGAAGTTGGAGAAAAATAAAACAGCATGGAAGTTAGCAGATTAACTCTTTTTTGTCTTCGATTTTTTAATGACTACAGTTAAAGATCTTTAAGAAGATATTACAAAACCAAAGGTAAGGTCTTGAAGAAGAAATTATAAAGCTTTGTTTATTTTTTAAAAAAATTGAATATATATAAGCATAATGAAATGTTCCTCCTATTTTATTAAATAATTATAATGAAGATAAACTCTTCTGGTGAATTGGTTGCTGTAGTAAGTAGTAAAAGCCACCAGTTTCACAAAAGAGGTTACATCTTCATGATTTAACCTCTTTAATAACCCTTTGTAATTGTTTTTAATTCATTCCAGACATATGCTGAAGTGTTTTATTTCATCATAAAATATTTAAGCATATGTCTATATATAAATGAAACGAACCATAGCAAGGCAAAGAACAAAGTTTGTACTTTAGAAGACAAAGGTTTTGTTCACATATGGCATTGGCTCTCATTTTATGAGACTGTTACTACAAATCACTCTTGGAGTTACATTGTAAAGAAGCAATGCTTGTGAAAAGAGAAATACAGTCAAGCTCTCCATAAGTATTGCTTCTTTATAGTGCAACTCTGGAGCAAGCTTCATAATATGAGTGACTATGCCATATGTGAATAGATGTATTTTTGAATACTAACTGTTCTTTTCTTTGCTATGTTAATAAAGAATGAATATGTTAATTACTGATTTTTCACAGTTTGTGACTTACATAAACCTAAAGCTCTAATTTGACCAAAATTATAATACAGGTAACCCTCGTATAACATGATAGTTTGGTTCCTACAAAATCTCGTGTAATGCGAAACCATGTTATACGGGACTAAGAACCCGTACAAAAAGGGGGTTACGTTCCAAAAGCTAACAAAAATACACCATTTTTTTTTATAACTATCAGAAACTTAATTTTTATAATAGTAATAACTTAATATTTTAACTTTATTTTTATAATACCGGCAGAATAACTTAACAAGTACAGGTCACTGTTGAAAAAAAGCCATGAATTAGGGTTGAATTTGAAAGTGTCTGCAGTTCTGCCCAGACATGATAGGAGGGAGTATATGATGAGGGCCCTGGAAAGATTGTGCAAAGCTCAAGGGGTAAAATTTTTTTCAGCCTGGTCTGTACTTATTTACAGGAGAAACTGCTTCTACAGGGATGGGATACACTTAAATAGAAAGGGTACAAGAATATTTGCTGATGCTATCGAGGCAGTGTTAGGTGGGTCGGAAAACTGCTAGCTTGGGGGGAGACAAAAACTAATAGATTAACAGTAACCACTGGCAAAGGTGAAAGAGATTCTTGCACTGCTTCTATTGGAATGAGCAGAAGCCTGAAAAACAAGATGCAGGATATTTCAGAGACTGCTGGGAGTCATTGCGGTACAAGTAAACACATGGGTTGTGTTAGAGTAGCTAAGAATAGGAAAAGGTGCATGTATACTTGCATGTACACCACTGCTAGGAGTTTGGTAAAAAAATTTAATGAATTTGAGGTATTGTTCAGAACATCAAAGGCAGATATATTGTTGGGATATCAGAGACGTGGTGTCACACGGATATAAGGAATGCAGAACTGGAATTTCGGGAGTACAATGTGTACAGGAAGGATAGACAAGATAGGGAGGGAGGAGGATTTATACTATTAGTTAATAAACACATAAAATCCAAGGAAGTGAAGCCAGTTGACATCGCTGGACAGTGCAGCGTCGAGTCAGTTTGGTGTGACACAAGCATTGGGAGTTCAAAATTGAGAGTAGGAGTGTGTTATAGACCTAATGACTCTGATGAGTATAATAAGGAACTGTATAGGGAAATACAGTGGGCCAGAAAATCAGAGTGTCTTATAATGGGGGATTTTAATTTCCCAGATATTGACTGGAATTTGTGGGTTGATCACTCACACACTAGCAAGGCTTTTGTGGATTTATTGGATGATTGTTTTCTACATCAGCATTTTTGGGGAGGCAACTGGAGGGAGTAATACTCTTGATCTGATTATCAGTATTGATTCTTCATGCATTAAGAATCTGCAGATAAAGGAACCACTAGGTGGCAGTGATCACAGTGTGCTGAAATGGGATTTACTCAAAGAGGTAACTACCATCAGGGGTAAAGGCAAGGGTTTTTGCATTCGTAAAGGTGACTACGGTGGTCTGAGACTGTATTTAAATTCTATATGGTGGGACCTACTGATGATGTTACCAACAGCAAATTCAAAATGGGAAGCATTCAAAGAATTTATCTTGGAAGCTACTAGGCTTTATATACCAACTAAGAAATATTGTTCAAGGTTTAGGCCTAAATGGATGTCAGATGAACTAATGAGACATGTGTCAGAGAAGAAAAATGCATGGGATACATACAAATTAATGGATGACATGGAAGCCTATGATAGATATAAGCTGGTCTGTAACCAAGTCACAAAGGAGGTTAGGCAGGCAAAGGCAGATTATGAGAAATACTTGGCAGGATGCAAAGAAAAACAACAAAGAGTTCTTTACCTATGTAAACTCTAGAAGAAAGGGATGAATCAGATTGGTCCACTGGATATTGATGGTTCAACTGTTGATGATCCTGCTCAGGTGGCTAACAAATTAAATGAGTATTTTGCATCTACATGAGGAGTTATTCAGGAAGGGGAATGCCAGAGATGAGTTAAACTCTGGCAGTTAGCTGGATGATTTTGTAATAACTGAGAGATAAGTGAAGGAGAAATTGTTGAAGATAAACATAAAAGAGGCACCCGGGGTGGACAGGACCTATCCAGTTATATTAAAGGAGGCAGCAAAGGAAGTAAGCAAACCCTTAGCCATAATTATAAGAGTTCTTTAGACTCAGGGGAGGTACCCATGGACTGGAGATGTGCAAATGTGACCCCAATTCACAAAGGAGGATCAAAGGGCAACACAAATAATTATAGACCTGTTAGTTTAACTTCTGTACCAGGAAAATTAATGGAAGCACTGATTAAAGAAACACTGCAGGATTATCTAGACAAGACTTCAATTATAGCTCGGACACAGCATGGTTTTGTTAAGGGAAAGTCTTGCCTGACCTATTTGATTAGATACTATGATGCAGCCACAAAGGAACTGGATGCAGGGAATAACTTTGTTAGCATATATTTGGATCTTAGAAAGGCTTTTGATACGGTTGCACATGAAGACTGCTGCACAAATTGGAGCAGTGTGCCATTGGAGTCAAATTTCTGCTATGGATAAAGGGATAGTTGAGTCGGAGAAGACAGAGAGTAGTAACAATGGACACTGCTCATCATGGGCTAATGTTACCACTCCCTCAGGGTTCGGTATTGGGTCCATTGTTGTTTTCTGTATTTATAAATGGTATTGATGATGGTATATCAAGCTTAATGTCCAAGTTTGCAGACAATACGAAGGTTGGCAGGGTTGTTAAGGATACTAATGACAGTATGCTGCTGCAACAGGATCTAGGAAAGTTGAGCAGATGGGCTGAGAGGTGGCAAATGAAGTTTAACATTGACAAATGTAAAGTACTACATATGAGAAGCAGCAACCCCAGAATGACGTATCAACTCTGTGGTACTACACTGACAGGGTAGAGAACGAAAGGGACCTGGGGATGGTTGTACAGGCAGATATGAAGTTTTCTGAGCAGTGCAGACGGTCTGCAAGAGTAGCTCATAGTGTCTTGTCAATGATATACAGGAATTTTTCTAGCAGAGATAAGGAGGTGATTATCCCCTTATATAAGGCACTGGTCAGGCCACACCTTGAGTACTGTATACAGGTCTGGAGGCCTCATTTTAAGAAGGATGTAGAGCTGTTGGAACGAGTACAGAGAAGGGCAACAAGATTAGTGAATGGAACAAAGGGTTGCTCTTAGAAAGAAAGGTTTAAATTTTGCAAATTACAGTGTCTTGAAACTAGGCACCTGCGAGGTGATCTGATTGATGTGTATAAAGCCTTGAATTGTTTGAGCATGCTCAATGCCGATGGAATTCTTCCTTTTGCTCAGGATAATCATTTGAGAAGACATAAATTCAAATTGAGGAAAGACAGATGTAGGATAGATGTGCGGAAGTTTGCCTTTAGCCAGCGGGTGGTTGGTTGGTGGAACAGACTTCCATCCTTTGTTGTGGAAGTTGATAGTCTAAATAAATTTAAGGCTGATCTGGACAGGTACTTGGAATGAATGGAGGGATGAAATGGGAGCGTGTTTTTTTTTTTTTTTTTTTTTACTGATGCTGCATAAGCTTGTTTTCTTGCATCATATGCCTCTACTAATGCTAATGATAGTAATAACTTAATATTTTAACTTTATTTTTATAATAGTAGTAACTTAAATAGTAATAGCTGAACAAACGTCTTACCTTACAAACTGTGATACATATATGTCAGATAATGTACATTCATTTAATTTTTTTCCTCTTCCTCGCTGCTAAGCACAATCAAACGAGAACATTTTCTATTGTAGAATATCTTCACCTTCTGAACTTTCTTCTGCAGCATCTATATTTCATGTACCTTCTGCTCTCTTGAAAAAATCAGTTATCTGGGTTTGTTTGCTTTGCGTGATAGAGCTTTGTAAATTTCTTGATATGGAGCTAAACATTTTTGAAGCTCCCTTTTGAACTTGGTGCTCTTTTCAGTTGAAGATCTGCATTCGAAAAATAAGTCTAATTGCAAGGCAAAGTTTATGTTTTTCCATATGCTTTTTAGGATAAAAGTTGAAACTTCACAATATTCATCTGCACTATCACTATGAATTTATTTGATTTACCTCCGATGCCATTTTCACCAAATCCACTTCGCCAGCCTCTTTTCTACCAGTAATTCTTGAATGTCTTCAGTAGTCATATCATCAAAACCTTCCCCTCCTACCGACTTAGCAAGATGCTACTATCGCACCAATTTTGTTTTCTGCCAGTTTGACCATATTTCCTGAATGAACTGACTCTGGCCATACGTTCTTCCAACACACATTTAATGTTGACAGTTTTACTTCTTTGAGTGATCAAGCTATGATTCTGATACAGTCTACAATTGAGAAATGTTTCTATGCCTCCATCACTTCAATAGATTTGGAATCAATTTTTTAAAAAATCCATTGTAATGATTTTGTGATGGAATGAATTTTAAAGGTAGATATAATGCCTTGATCTAATGTCTGAATTAAAGAAGATGTATTAGGTGGTAGGAACATTACTTCAATGTTTGGATGACTTAAACCTTTTGGATGGCCTGGCATGTTATCCAGTAGTAATAAAACTTGGAAATCTAGATTTTTTCTGCTTTAAAACAATAAAAACGATAAGCAATTAATAACAAAGAACACTGCACACACACACAAGTTGCAACAAACACGGTATGCACAAGTGAAATACGGAGTAATGAATTTCTGAACATTTATTTATGTTTTTTATATGATTGAATATTTCATGGAAGGGGAAACACATTTCACTATACTAACGTGAAAACCCACAGAATTCCAGCTATTAGTACTATAGCAAATGGAAGAAGATCAAGTTTACTACCCATTTATAATTAAATTACATGAACAGAAAAGCCCAATAAAACAGAAAGTGCAAATTGTTTTTATTGTTTTATGGTAGTGACCTCCAGAAATGTGCTTTAGTAAAATATCATGAAGGCAATAATGATTAGCAAGTCAACAGTGGGGATTCACAAAAAAGATTGTAAACATTGAAAAATTAAATCCAACATAACAGGGTTTTCCCAGCACAAAAGCTCAAAAATACCTTGTTATGTGAAGTTTCCCGCAATTCTCTAACCGCGTTAAAGCGAAACCATGTTGTGTGAGGATTGCCGCAATTTATCAATTGTGTTAGAGCGAAACCGTGTTGTAGAAGTACCGTGTTATATGGGGGTTGCCTGTATATGCATTTGATGTATCATTGTTTCAGTTGAATTCATAACTGAATTTTAATGGTTTTCAATTTAGAAGGACAGATACCAAGAGGAGCAGTTTATATAGATCATAAAATGAGTTCCAGTGGTAAGTATGATATTTTTTCTATATACTTTATTATTTTATGTTATGTAATGTATTAAAACAAAATCATAGTTCCCTGTTGTAGTTTGTAATTTATCATTATGGAAGCCATTAAAAATAATCTATTGAGGGTTCTAGTTTCAACCAAAACTTGTTTTCAGTAAATTATATATTCTGAAAACAAGTGCTAAAACCACTAAAACCACAAAACTCAGTATATTCCACTTGCATCTAAACCTAGTCACATTAAGATTAATTTATTTACAGTTTTATCATTATTAGTGGTCAAATGATCCAAAGAAACAAGCTTATATAGCATTAGCCAAAAAAAAAAAAGAAAAAAAGTACAGTGCACACTTGAGTTGCCCATCCCTTCTAATAACTTGTTTAAATTTCTTTAAATTTACCTCTTTAAATTCTTTTCTTCTTTAAATTTACTTGAATTACCCAATTCTGCCACACCAGATGGAAGTTTTTGCCAATGATCAGTGTTTGTTTGTTATTTGGTTTTTAGGTTTTTAGGAGCATTAGCAACTAAGGCCATATTGCTCCGGGATACGCGGTGGTCATTCCCTGACCCTCCCGCATCCTGTGTATTTGGTGATGACGGGCTCGAACCCCGGTCTAATCAAGAAGCGTGTGCTACACACTGCTGCTCCTTCCCACCTGGCTACGGAGGCGCCTGCCAATGATCAGTTATTCTCTTACCAAAAGCAAAATTTCGCACATCTATCCTGCAACCATCCTTTTTCAATTTAAATTTATATCTCTTTGTGTGTCATTTGAGAAAGAGTAAAGATGCCACCAACATTAAGTTTACTCAACCCGTTTAAAGTCTTACACACTTCAATCAGGTCTCCTTGCAGGTGCCTAGATGCTGCAATTTACAGAATTCAAGTCTTTCTTGGTAAGAGTATCCTTTTGTGCCCCTGACAGAATTTTTTTGTTCTTTTTTGTACCCATTTCAGTAGGTCTACATCTTTCCTAAAACAAAGCTTCCAAACCTGTATGCTGGTAATACTCAAGCTACAGCCTAACCATTACTTTGCAATGAGGTAATCATCTCTATTCCTGCTAAAAAAATTCCTGTATATCAGAAATTGGATGGAATCCCAGAGCTATTCTAGCAGCTTGTCAGGCACTGCTTAGAGAACTTCATGCTTAGGATCTTACGTTTATCCTTAGTTCTTTTTAATTCTCTGTACCTTGAGTGTGCGCCTCCATAGCCAGGTGGGAAGGAGCAGCAGTGCGTAGCACATGCTTCTTGATTAGACCCAGGTTCGAGCCCGTCACCACCAAATATGGAGGATGCGGAAAGGTCAGGGAATGACCACCACATATACTCGGAGCAATATGGCCTTAGTATCTAATGCTCCTAAGAAAAAACCAAATAACAACAACTCCTTGAGTGTGGTATCCTCCAATTGGGTGGTTACCACACTTGAGTACCATTAAGGTCAGAATATTATTTAACTTGAACTTAAATATAAACTGTATTTGGAGAACAAGTTATCTGAACTAATTGAAATTAATTGATTTGTGGTGGAGGGAGACAAAGTTTCCCATACTTCTTAGTATCCCGAAGATAAAGAAATGGATATTTTGTAGTCAGTTTTGTCAGTACTTCTTTCTTTTTTTTTTTGGTAGTTGTTGGCGCATCGGCTTCTGTGGCCATAATGCACCTCCCAAGGTTTTTGCAGTACTTTGATCCAAGCCCGTGGCGGGATTCGAACCCGCGCCCTTTGGGTTGCCAGGCAGGCACTTTACCCACCCGGCTAGCTCGGTCGGCTAGTACTTCTTTCATAAAAATAAAATAAGAAATAATTGATGTACAGTGGTCCTTAACTTGGGGGGGGGGAACTGACAAGCGCACAGGAATGCTTGAAATATAACGAATTATCTCCACTCATGCTTAGCATTTAAACAATTTCGAGAATATTTAGCCATGTGAAAAAAAAAAAAAAAAAAAAAAAAACAACTCTGAGTTCATATCTTTTCTTTTCTGATGAAGCTTTTGAAATGCTCTTGACAGCCAAATTTAAACAGTTATGCCATTGTTATAAATAAAAGTTTGGCCCAATATTTCTGAAGAGGAAATAGTTTGCAACAGTATCTTCAGGCATCATGACTGACAATTCAAACAGAAATCCACAGACAAAAATATCTTAGATAAGACAATATTTGAAAATTTACTCTTAACAAAAACATTTTAATTTGTAATGCAGTTTAAAAAAAAAAGCTCCTGCTTTTCCAAAAAAATCTCCTCTCATTTAGTTACCTGATTTCCAGTTTTCAAAAAAGTCAAAAGTTGGCAGCTTTGTTATCATCAACATCCAGATCTTATGCACAGTGGTCATATATCTATAAATAAATAAATATGATATATGTAGTACAATCAGATTTTCAAGCTTGCCACACAATGCTGCAGTCAGGTGCAGCACAATTTGCTGTTTTTAAATTGCAAGTTTCAACCTGCAGCTAGCTACACGTACATAGAAGTTTGTTAATCTTTCAATACTTGTTTCCTTGCCATGTGCATTTGAGGTGTATTTATTTTTTCACACTTTTGGAGTGTGAAACATGTCAAATTTGGAACATTGTGCCCATGTTTTTCCAACACTTAAGGAAATCTGCTGTTGAAACATTGGAAATTAATATTAAAAAAGAGCAAAAACGGAAAGAAAATGACAGGTTGCAGTTAAAAATACAGTTAATATTATGTAAAAATACATTGATGTTCACACGAACAAAAAACACAAGTTAAAATAATGCAGGAAAGTAATACATAGCTTTCGGACTGGAAGGCACCCTTCATCAGTTGTGACCGTTAATCTAAAATATAGAACTCTGTACACATGCCATGGCAGTCGTGTATGGTGAACTGCGTGTATCTGTTGTGATAGAGTCAACTAGAATAGGATAAAGGCGATCGAGGTGGAGTTGTTACTACTCATGGACCTGTGAGTAGCTATGTGGTTACTGACTTGTAGGTCACACTTGTCTAGGGCACTGGTGGGGTAGCTGTACCTCGCAAGATCTGTCTTAACCCTAGTAATCTCAGTGTTTCTCTCATCCGCAGAACTAGAGTGGGTCCAGGCGTAGGTATCTGGTAACAGTTCTTTTCAGAACTGTTACCAGAAATTGTATAAACCGTTGCAAACATGAATTATTGCTTAAGGAGAGAACTACTTTGAAAGTGATTGCATCTAGGTTTAGTTAAATTTAATATGAGTCCAGGAAATTTTTGGCTGTATCACATAATATAAAAGTATGAATTATGTTATTCAAGCAAACATTATTAATTTTCAATTTACTTAGAGGATCTTATTTTATTTTTGTTTCACTGAAGATGTTCCTGAGAATGCTATATTTCTAGACCGGAAGTTAGTAATTGATGGAAATAGTATTCATACTGATAGTTATTATGCTGTTCCAACTAGAGATGTAACTTCTACCACTACAACAATTAAAGCATCAAAATATGATGGGATTGGGCCTACAGAACGTGGGATTCCTGTTGGACTGCGAACAGTAAGCTGATTGTTTTCTGTGATAAATTTGTTTTTGATTCTGTGCAGTATCATGTATTTTAATAGAAATTTATATTTTTCCATCATTATCTTTTGTTCACATATGATTATATACATCTCTGTATCTATCATACATAGATACAGTATGATAGATACAGTCTAGGTTTATATGTCATGTTATAAAGATTTTCTGAGTTTACCCTGTCTAGAATATGACCAGTCATGGTTCTAGCCATGTTAAGATTAGAGAAACTTTTTTTTATTAAAAAGACAAGAAATTATGTCTTCCTGTGAATTAATGTAAAATTTTATATAGATATTTCCTATTCTATTAGTTTAAATTAGATTTTTAATTTTTTTAAATTAAAAAAGTCTTTTCTAATTTGAGTTGTGAGTCATGTTATAGGTGAATAAAATGGAATATTACACAAGCCATTTTTCTGATGAGGAACAGGCATCTCTTATTTAAAAATGAATATTGTTGGGACTTTGGGATAAGCACACAGATCTTGGAGTGCTGTTTGACTTTACTCTAAAGTTTACATGTTACACTGAAGGCTCATGTTGCAAGTTTGTCTATTTTTCAGGCAATTTTAACAGGGCACAGTTATCACAAAAACTAAAATCATGAAAATTAAAATTAAAAGAGTGCCTGTATTTTTCACTATTTAACAGAGAAAATTTGCTGTCAAACATTACTAATGGCAATTCTGGATCAATACTTGTCTGTTTTTCACTTCATTGCATTCCTAATAGCAGATTTTATAACCTATCTACTGCAGATAATGCTGATCTCATCATTCTTTGATGTTAGATATCAGTTTTTATGTGGATATTTCATTACATAAAATGCAAAAAACATCCTGTCTCATAATCAAACACTTCTCTGTTAAATAACTAAGTAGAAAAAAATACAAACAAATGTATAATATATAATGTGCAGTTATAGTTTTGCAATCCACCAAAAAAAAGTTAACGTGTATTTTTTGATTACATGCTGCCAGGCACATTTCAGAAAGGTAAGTTCAAGGTTCTTTCCTGTTAAAATGAAAATAGGTTTACTAATGAAGCTATTACTATAACATATGACAGACATTTTTTAATCCATTGTGTTTTAATGAAAGCTTTCATATAAGTGAATCAAAGGATTAATTTTTTGATAATTATTTTCATTTAAAGTAATTTTCAGTCTTATGAACAAGGATTTTTAACACTAGATTTGATTCACAAACTTGAAGCTCATTCTTATCAACACTGGCCAACTTCAGCAAACTCCACAATAATGTCACGTTTTGAAAGTAAAATGAATGAGAATGAAATATTTTCAACAGTTGTGTGGTTAACAGATACTATATGTATGTATTCAGTAATGTATATTTCAGCTGTTTTGTTTTTTGTGAAACAGGAGGGGGAGAGAGGATGAGGTACTCAGTTTTCTCAATAGCTTCTCCCCGTTCATTCAGTTTACCTTGGAGGTGGATGTGGATGGTACCCTCCCGTTCCTTGATGTATTGGTCTATAGAGAAGGCCTTAGGTTAAAAACCAGAGTCTATAGGAAGCCCATGTGCCAAGGCCAATACACTCATTATAGTTCGGCACAAACTAACCAACATAAGAACAGTGTCGCTAAAGCATTATTGGATAGAGTTGGGTCCCACTGCAGCACCCCCGGAGACAGAGAAGAGGAAATTAGATGAGTCACAGCAGACCTCAAGAATTGCGGCTACCCCCAGAAGGTCATGGACAGATACATTAGAGGTGTGGAGTATCACAGAGAGCCTTTCACACCAGTTGCCACAGCCTACATTCCCTACTATCCGGGCCTTACTGAGCGTTTAGCACAAGTATTACGGGATTGCCAGACATGCTGTGTGCAGCTTCTGGGACAGAGGCTGCACACAGTGGTGTCCCAGGTTAAGGACCCCATAACAAAAGATTGTAGTAGTGGGTAGTTTATGAGATTCAGTGCCCGGATTGTGGGGAGTGTTATGTTGGTGAAACAAGGCAGCGGTTCAAGGACGGTCTGGTGGAACATATGAATGCTATAAAGACCGCGGATTATGGGAAGTCGTCTGTGGCAAAACATTTTTGGGAGAAGCATCATCAGATCTCCCCAGACGAGGCTGTCATCGTCGGCCATGCTCATAGATTTTGGGACTGCAAATGGCTTGAGAGCTTACAAATTTGTTTATCCAAGAACAATACCATTAACAGAGACAGGGGAGTTTATATGCATCCCCTCCTTGAGGCTGTAGCACTCGGACAGGATGATCGATTCTGCTTAGCACGTTCCCGAGCCATTTCTGGTTCTAGTACACATGAGGGGAATACCGCCCATGCATCTGTGGAACCATGTGAGCCGTGAACCTGCTATTTAAGGATGTGTTACAATTAAAAATGTACTGTTGAGCAAGGAGGCGGATGCCTCTGAAAGCTTCGGTATCCAGTATTTTAAGTCTTTTAAAGTATTTTAACATATTTTATTTTAACATATTTTAACGATTTATAATACTTTTATCGCTCTTATTTTATTTTATTTGTATCATTTTATTATAAATAGTTTTAATTGTTTTAATTATAAATATCTATGTTATGTATACTTATTTTGCAGTATTAAATTATTATTTTAATACAAGATGGTTGGTGTATCAATTTAATTGCTTGTGAATATGAATTCTTCCAACCTCATAGGTCTATTTGAAGAAAGTGACAGACAGTGCAACAGCATTTGTTTTGTCATACATTGCCCCATTATATGTATGAGAAAATCATCAACAATTTATGATTTGCTTCTTAGGAATGTATGGTATTCATAAACGCAAGAAATTACTATATTAAAGTGGTTATTTCTGAATTATATGTTTAATGAATATGTCATTTAAGCGTGACAAGCAAAATTATTCAATTTTTTTTTATTTTATTTTATTTTAAAGTCTATGAAAGGGTATTACTGTACAAAAGTCATCTTTTATACAAAAGCAGTTATGTGCAAAAAAAAAAAACATAAGGTGTCTTGCAATTACTGAATTAGCATTAGCATTATCATTAGTAGAGGCATTTGATGCAAGAAAGCAAGCTTATGCAGCATCAGCCAAAAAAAAAAAAAAAAAACCACTTCCACTTCACCCCTCTGTTCGTTCGAAATACCTGTCCAACTGAGCCTTAAACTTATTTGGGCTATCAACTTCCACGACAAGGGATGGAAGTCTATTCCACCAACCAACCACTCGCTGGCTAAAGGCAAAAAAAATTTCCACACGTCTATCCTACATCTGTCTTTCCTCAATTTGAATTTATGCCCTCTCAGGTGATTATTCTGAGCAAGAAGAAGAATCCCATCAGCATTGAGCATGCTCAAACCATTCAAGGCTTTATACACCTCTATCAGATCACCTCACTGGTGCCTAGTCTCCAGACACTGTAATTTGCAAAACTTAAGCCTTTCTTCGTAAGAGCACCCCTTTGTTCCATTCACTAATCTTGTTGCCCTTCTCTGTACTCGTTCAAACAGCTCAACATCCATCTTGAAATGAGGCCTCCAGACCTGTATACAGTACTGTAGGTGTGGCCTGACCATTGCCTTATACAAGGGAATAATCACCTCCTTCTCCCTGCTAGAAAAATTCCTATATATCATTGACAATACACCATGAGCTACTCTTGCAGCCTGTCTGCACTGCTCAGAGAACTTCATATCTGCCTGCACAACCACCCCCAGGTCCCTTTCATTCTCTACCACTGTCAGTGTAGTACCACAGAGTTGATATGTTGCTCTGGGGTTGCTGTTTCCCGTATGTAGTACTTTACATTTGTCAATGTTAAACTTCATTTGCCACCTCTCAGCCCATCTGCTCAACCTTTCCAGATCCTGTTGCAGCAGCATAGTGTCAGTAGTGTCCTTGACAACCCTGCCAACCTTCGTATCGTCTGCCACTTGGACATTAAGCTTGATATACCATCATCAATATCATTTATAAATACAGAAAACAACAATGGACCCAACACGGAATCCTGAGGGACTCCACTAATAACATTAGTCCACGATGAGCAGTGTCCATTGATTACCACTCTCTGTCTTCTCCCCCTCAACCACCCCTTTATCCATAGCAGCAATTTGCCTCCAGTGCCACACTGCTCCAATTTGTGCAGCAGTCTTCCATGTGCAACAGTATCAAAAGCCTTTCTAAGATTAGCATTAGTAGAGGCATTTGATGCAAGAAAGCAAGCTTATGCAGCATCAGCCAAAAAAAAAAAAAAAAAAACCCACTTCCACTTCACCCCTCTGTTCGTTCAAAATACCTGTCCAGCTGAGCCTTAAACTTATTTAGGCTATCAACCTCCACCACAAGGGATGGAAGTCTGTTCCACCAACCAACCACCCACTGGCTAAAGGCAAATTTCCGCACGTCTATCCTACATCTGTCTTTCCTCAGTTTGAATTTATGCCCTCTCAGGTGATTTTTCTGAGCTAGAGGAAGAATCCCATCAGCATTGAGCATGCTTAAACCATTCAAGGCTTTATACACCTCTATCAGATCACCTCGCTGGTGCCTAGTCTCCAGACACTGTAATTTGCAAAACTTAAGCCTTTCTTCGTAAGAGCACCCCTTTGTTCCATTCACTAATCTTGTTGCCCTTCTCTGTACTCGTTCCAGCAGCTCTACATCCTTCTTGAAATGAGGTCTCCAGACCTGTATACAGTAGTCTAGGTGTGGCCTGACCATCGCCTTATACAATGGAATAATCACCTCCTTATCCCTGCTGGAAAAATTCCTGTATATCATTGACAATACTCCATGAGCTACTCTTGCAGCCCGTCTGCATTGCTCAGAGAACTTCATATCTGCCTGCACAACCACCCCCAAGTCCCTTTCATTCTCTACCACTGTCAGTGTAGTACCACAGAGTTGATACGTTGCTCTGGGGTTGCTGTTTCCCATGTGTAGTACTTTACATTTATCAATGTTAAACTTCATTTGCCACCTCTCAGCCCATCTGCTCAACCTTTCCAGATCCTGTTGCAGCAGCATAGTGTCAGTAGTGTCCTTGACAACCCTGCCAACCTTTGTATCGTCTGCAAACTTGGACATTAAGCCCGATATACCATCATCAATATCATTTATAAATACAGAAAACAATAATGGACCCAACACTGAGCCCTGAGGGACTCCACTAATAACATCAGTCCACGATGAGCAGTGTCCATTGATTACCACTCTCTGTCTTCTCCCCCTCAACCACCCCTTTATCCATAGCAGCAATTTGCCTCCAATGTCACACTGCTCCAATTTGTGTAGCAGTCTTCCATGTGCAACAGTATCAAAAGCCTTTCTAAGATCCAAGTATATAATATCCAAGTTATTCCCTGCATCCAGTTCTTTTGTGACTGCATCATAGTATCCAATCAAGTTGGTCAGGCAAGACTTCCCCTTAACAAAACCTTGCTGTGTCTGAGCTATAACTGAAGTCTTGTCTAAATGATCCTGCAGTGCTTCTTTAACCAGTGCCTCCATTAATTTTCCTGGAACAGAAGTTAAGCTCACAGGTCTATAATTACTTGTGTCAGCCTTTGATCCTCCTTTGTGAATTGGGGTCACATTTGCACATTTCCAGTCTATGGGTCCTCCCCTGAGTCCAAGGAAGCTCTCATAATTATGGCTAAGGGTTTGCTTACTTCCTTTGCTGCCTCCTTTAATATAACTGGATAGATTCCATCCACCCCGGGTGCCTTTCTTGTGTTTATCTTCAACAGTTTCTCCTCCACTTTACTCCCAGTTATTTCAAGATTCTGTAGCTTACTGCTAGAGTTGAATACACCTCTGGCATTCCCCTTGCTGAATAACTCCTCATGTGTGAATGTCGATGCAAAATATTCATTTAGTTTGTTAGCTACCTGAGTAGGATCATCAACAGTTGACCCATCAATATCAAGTGGACCAATCTGATTCATCCCCTTCCTTCTAGAGTTTACATAAGTAAAGAACTCTTTGCTGTTTTTCTTTGCATCCCTTGCCAAGGATTTCTCGTAATCTGCCTTCGCCTGCCTAACCTCCTTTGTAACTTGGTTGCATATCAACTTGTATCTATCATAGGCTTCTGTGTCATGTGTTAATTTGTATGTATCCCATGCATTTTTCTTCTCTGCCATATGCCTCATTAGTTCATCTGACAACCATTTTGGCCTAAACCTTGAACAATATTTCTTAGTTGGTATGTAAAGCCTAGTAGCTTCCAAGATAAGTTCTTTGAATGCTTCCCATTTTGAATTTGCTGTTGGTAACATCATCAGTTGGTCCCACTGTATAGGCCGACCGGGCTAGCCGAGTGGGTAAAAGTACCTGCCCGGCAACCCAAAGGTCGCGGGTTCGAATCCCGCCTCGGGCTTGGATCAAAGTACTGCAAAAAAACCTTGGGAGGTGCAATATGGCCACAGAAGCCGATGCGCCAACAACTACCAAATCAAAAAAAAAAAAAAAAAAAACCACTGTATAGAATTTAAATACTGTCTCAGTCCATCGTAGTCGCCTTTACGGAAGCAATAACCCTTCCCTTTACCCCTAATGGTAGTTACCTCTTTGAGTAAATCCCACTTCAGCACACTGTGATCACTGCCACCTAGTGGTTCATTTATCTGCAGATTCTTAATGCATGAAGAATCACTGCTGATAATCAAATCAAGAGTATTACTCCCTCTAGTTGCCTCCCGAACATGCTGATGTAGAAAACAATCATCCAATAAATCCACAAAAGTCCTGCTAGTGTGTGAGTAACCAGCCCCCAAATTCCAGTCAATATCTGGGAAATTAAAATCTCCCATTATAAGACACTCTGATTTACTGGCCCACTCTATTTCCCTGTACAGTTCCTTATTCTACTCATCAGAGTCATTAGGCCTATAGCACACTCCTACTCTCAATTTTGATCTCCCAATGTTTATGTCACACCAAACTGACTCCACACTGCACTGTCCAGCGATGTTTGACTGGCTTCACTTCCTTGGTTTTTATGTGTTTCTTAACTAATAACATAACCCCTCCTCCCTTCCTATCCTGTCTATCCTTTCTGTAGACGTTGTACTCCCCAAATTGCAGTTCTGCATCCCTTATATCTGTGTGACACCACGTCTCTGATATCCCAACAATATCTGCCTTCGATGTTTTGAGCAAAACCTCAAATTCATCAAATTTATTTACTAAACTCCCAGCATTGGTGTACACACAAGTATACCTGCACCTGTTTCTATTCTTAGCTACCCTAACACAACCCATGTGTTTACTTGTACCGCAATGGCTCCCAGCAGTCTCTGAAATACCATGCATCTTGTTTTTCAGGCTTCTGCTCATTCTAATAGAAGCAGTGCAAGAATCTCTTTCACCTTTGCCGGTGGCTACTGTTAATCTATTAGTCTTTGTCTCCCCCCCAAGCTAGCAGTTTTCCAACCCACCTAACACTGCCTCAATAGCATCAGCAAATATTCTTGCGCCCTTTCCATTTAAGTGTATCCCATCCCTGTAGAAGCAGTCTCTCCTGTTAACAAGTACAGTCCAGGCTGAAAAAAATTTTATCCCTTGAGCCTTCCACAATCTTTCCAGGGCCGAATTGATCGACAAGGCTCTCATCATATACTCCCTCCTATCGTGTCTGGGCAGAATTGCAGACACTTTCAATTTCAACCCTAATCCACGGCTTTTTTTCAACAGTGACCTGTACTTGTTAAGTAATTCTGCAGGTCTCCTACTCTTGATATCATTAGTGCCAACGTGTACAACTATATCACCTTTTGTGCCCTTAAAAGATGATATCTGCTCTACAACGTCATCAACCTTTGCCCCTGGCAGACATTGCCTTAAATTTATATGAGCTTAAGAGATTTTCATACATGTTAGGGTGACAGTTTTATATATAGCTCTGAGCAAACTAGGTTTTCTGTATAATGCACCAATCTCTTGTCGTGGAGGTACTTAACCATGAGTTGCCTTGATACATTATATGCTTTTTAAATAAATAGCACTGCTCTAAAAAGGATAACTATATAGCTATTTGTTTAAAATATATGCTATACTTGGACTGCATTTTCAACATGTGTTGGGCCTCATCAATAGGTAAGTAAACACCAACCGAGGCATAGTGCAGTGCCTCTGCATATCAGTGCATTATGTAGCACATGTAGTTTCCTCATAGTTATGTACAAAACTGAGGTTATTGCTGTAACCTGTATGATAATGTTCTATAGCTCTCATTGAATATATTCTAAATTTACGAAAAAAGCTACATAGCATGAGGGACTTTTACTCTAAATTAAATTTACATGAGCTTACAATTTAATATCCCTAAAGAGGGCTAGGTATAGATTTTAATTCCATAAAAATATTTTGGTGATTTTTAGTAGAAAAATTAATGCCAATTAGCATTCAGAAAATCTGAATGCTAACTAGCATTCTCTTCTAAATTCAAATTAACTGCACATTTGTATATATTAATGCTTCTTTCTTTATTTAGGGAGTAAAGGAAGAGTATGCTAGTGATTGGTATAAAACAATGTATCGGTCACTGCACAGGGCAGACAAGCCTCAGGATGGTGAGTGTTTCATCATTTTCAGTTATGCAGTAGTCGATTTTTGAATCATTTGAACTGAAAAATGCTGAAATTTTTTCTAAATAGGCAGTAAAGTGGAGGGAGGGAAATATAGGAGAGTTGTATTAACCTGTCACCTGTGTCACCCCTAATTTTAACAAATATGGTGGTTGGAGCCTGACAGGCCCACAATTTTCTTTTTCATTTTCTGGAAAAAAAAAAATATATATATTTTTTTTATTTTTTTAAATTCTACTTGCAGTATGTTAATGCTTGACCTTTTACAAATAGATTGCAATATTTATTAAATGTGTTATTTTTAAGTTTTTCATGAAAAATTCTAAAATTCATTTTTACACCTATTTTTAGAAAAACAAAACTTTTTGTAATTTTTCTGGTAAAAAAAACATTATAAACATGAAAGTATTTATTGCTTCCATTTTTAAGTTTATGAAACCATTACACATGCAAAAAATTCAAAATTACACGTGCACGTGTATTTCTATGTATGTTTGCATGCACACACACACACACACACACACACACACACACACACACACACACACACACACACACACACACACACACACACACACACACACACAGTAGATATGTTACTTGTTTTATATAATAATTTTAAAAAATTGAATTTTGTTTTTGATTATTAAATATAGGATTTAATTATATATTATAATTTGCTTTATTACTGTATTATAAGAAATTGTACAGGTAAATAGAGTGGGCCAGTAAATCAGAGCATCTTATAATAGGGGATTTTAATTTCCCAGATATTGACTGGAATTTTGGGGGCTGGTCACTCACACACTAGCAAGGCTTTTGTGGATTTATTGGATGATTGTTTTCTACATCAGCATGTTCGGGAGGCAACTAGAGGGAGTAATACTCTTGATTTGATTATCAGTAGTGATTCTTCATGCATTAAGAATCTGCAGGTAAATGAACCACTAGGTGGCAGTGATCACAGTGTGCTGAAGTGGAATTTACTCAAAGAGGTAACTACCATTAGGGGTAAAGGGAAGGGTTATTGCTTTCGTAAAGGCGACTACGATGAACTGAGACAGTATTTAAATTCTATATAGTAGGACCAACTGATGATGTTACCAACAGCAAATTCAAAATGGGAAGCATTCAAAGAACTTATCTTGGAAGCTACTAGGCTTTACATACCAACTAAGAAATATTGTTCAAGGTTTAGACCTAAGTGGATGTCAGATGAACTAATGAGACATATGGCAGAGAAGAAAAATGCTTGGGATACATACAAATTAACACGTGACACAGAAGCCTATGATAGATACAAGTTGATCTGTAACCAAGTTACAAAAGAGGTTAGGCAGGCGAAGGCAGATTACGAGAAATCTTTGGCAAGGGATGCAAAGAAAAACAGCAAAGAGTTCTTTACTTATGTAAACTCTAGAAGGAAGGGGATGAATCAGATTGGTCCACTTGATATCGATGGGTCAACTGTTGATGATCCTGCTCAGGTAGCCAACAAACTAAATGAATATTTTGAATTGACATTCACACATGAGGAGTAATTCAGCGAGGGGAATGTCAGAGGTGTATTCAACTCTGGCAGTAAGCTAGAGAATCTTGTAATAACTGAGAGTAAAGTGGAGGAGAAATTGTTGAAGATAAATACAAGAAAGGCACCTTGGGTGGATGGGATCTATCCAGTTATATTAAAGGAGGCAGCAAAGGAAGTAAGCAAACCCTTAGCCATAATTATGAGAGCTTCCTTGGACTCAGGGGAAGTACCCATGGACTGGAGATGTGCAAATGTGACCCCAATTCACAAAGGAGGATCAAAGGGCAACACAAGTAATTATAGACCTATTAGTTTAACTTCTGTTCCCGGAAAATTAATGGAGGCACTGGTTAAAGAAGCACTGCAGGATCATCTAGACAAGACTTCAGTTAATAGCTCAGACACAGCATGGTTTTGTTAAGGGGAAGTCTTGCCTGACCAATTTGATTGGATACTATGATGCAGTCACAAAAGAACTGGATGCAGGGAATAACTTTGATATTATATACTTCGATCTTAGAAAGGCTTTTGATACTGTTGCACATGGAAGACTGCTGCACAAATTGGAACAGTGTGGCATTGGAGGCAAATTGCTGCTATGGATAAAGGGGTGGTTGAGGGGGAGAAGACAGAGAGTAGTAATCAATGGACACTGCTCATCATGGACTAATGTTATTAGTGGAGTCCCTCAGGGTTCAGTATTGGGTCCATTATTGTTTGCTGTATTTATAAATGATATTGATGATGGTATATCAAGCTTAATGTCCAAGTTTGCAGACGATACGAAGGTTGGCAGGGTTGTCAAGGATACTACTGACACTGCTACTGCAACAGGATCTGGAAAGGTTGAGCAGATGGGCTGAGAGGTGGCAAATGAAGTTTAACATTGACAAATGTAAAGTACTACATATGGGGAAACAGCAATCCCAGAGCAACGTATCAACTCTGTGGTACTACACTGACAGTGGTAGAGAATGAAAAGGACCTGGGGGTGGTTGTGCAGGCAGAAATGAAGTTTTCTGAGCAGTGCAGACGGGCTGCAAGAGTAGCTCATGGTGTATTGTCGATGATATATAGGAATTTTTCTAGCAGGGATAAGGAGGTGATTATTCCCTTGTATAAAGCAATGGTCAGGCCACACCTAGAGTACTGTATACAGGTCTGGAGGCCTCATTTGAAGAAGGATGTAGAGATGCTGGAACGAGTACAGAGAAGGGCAACAAGATTGGTGAGTGGAACAAAGGGGTGCTCTTACGAAGAAAGGCTTAAGTTTTGCCAATTACAGTGTCTGGAGACTAGGCACCAGCGAGGTGATCTGATAGAGGTGTATAAAGCCTTGAATGGTTTGAGCATGCTCAGTGCTGATGGGATTCTTCCTCTTGCTCAGAATAATCACCTGAGAGGGCATAAATTCAAATTGAGGAAAGACAGATGTAGGATAGACGTGAGGAAATTTGCCTTTAGCTAGCGGGTGGTTGGTTTGTGGAACAGACTTCCATCCCTTGTCGTGGAGGTTGATAGCCTGAATAAGTTTAAGGCTCAGCTGGACAGAGGCGCCTCCGTAGCCAGGTGGGAAGGAGCAAAAGTGCGTAGCACACGCTTCTTGATTAGACCGGGGTTCGAGCCCGTCACCACCAAATACGGAGGATGCGGGAAGGTCAGGGATTGACCACCGCATATCCTCGGAGCAATATGGCCTTAGTTGCTAATGCTCCTAAAAACCAAATAACAACAACATCAGCTGGACAGGTATTTCGAACGAACAGAGGGGTGAAGTGGAAGTGGTTATATTTTATTTATTTATTTATTTTATGTTTTTTTTTTTTTTGGCTGAAGCTGCATAAGCTTGGTTTCTTGCATCAAATGCCTCTACTAATGCTAATGCTATAAAATTAGATTGCATTAGTACAAGTTATTATAATATTATGATAAAAATAATATTATAACTATAATAATAATAGCAGAACCATCCAGTGATAATGTAAACAAATATTATTCTTCACTAATAGGCATAAACAACATAATTGTAGTAAATAATGAATGGCACCTCATCTAGCATGTTTCACTTAATAATCATTTGTAAACAACACATATCACGTACAAAACTACTGAAGTAAGAGTGTGCCTATATTTACTCTCTGGCCACCATGAGAAGAAACCTGTCAGTCATTCTGCCTTCATGGAAATGGAAGAGTTCATTTTTGTTTAAATGTTGTGAGTGCTCACAATTTAGGGTTGCTGTAAATGCATGCTGATGGCGGAAACAGAACTTCACAGAGGTAGTACTAGCTGCTTGCATTACAAACATACACTTACCCAAATTGAAATAAATTATTCCATTTCTGTGGCTGCAGAATCATTGACAGGGCTCTTCTCATTGTGTTCAGACAGTAAGAAGGTAGACAGAGTGAGCAGCAGCAGTAATTTCACACTGGTGAATAATGTGTAGTAAATATTTTTCAGGTAGGTTAGATCCTGTACCACTACTACTGCTGCATTAAACACTTCATTTATCTTAAACTAAGACTTTAGTGTAGATATTTTGATTAAAGTTATAATTCAAGTAATACATTAATTTTTGTGCCTGTCTGTTTTTTTACATTTTCTTTTGTTTTAAGCCATCAATGGGAAACTGATGTGTAGCTCAAAGTCTGTGGCATGCTTTACTGTAAGAATTACAGTTGTATTTGCAATTTCTCAAAAAAAAAATTAAAAAAAAAAAAAAAAAAACACCCCACCCTAATCTGCTGAAGCACAATAGTTTGGCAATTGTCAGAGAAATATCACTGACTGCGGCCCACTTTGGAATTAGTATGAATCATCGCCTTGTCATCCAAAGAATAAAAGTATGCTATCATCAAAACCTGACTGTTTTGGGGTCTCTTGCAAAAGCCAGTAATCAGCCTCTTTAAAGTAGGTTTGGTTTTCTCAAAGCATGTCTGTCAGCATTGAGCTCTCAAGGTAGTTGTGCGCTGATCCAGTCCAGCAAAATGTTTCTACTTTATTAGATTGGATCAGCACAGGTACAGCTACATGGCCTCTGTAATAAATTGTTCAACTATGGACTTAGTTTGGTGGATAGCTTAGATGGCAAGCTACCAGCTGAGTTTTCAGAAGTGTTAAGTTAGTAATATTTAACTTTATTTTATTTTATAACTATAAATTTAAATATAATTGTATTTGTAAAACCAGCTATTCATCGAATAGTGAACATAAAGAAGTTTTGCAACAACTGAAATGAATAAATATTTTGCAAAAAAAAAAAAAATTGAAATCTTAAAAAAATTTTTGGATTTTGGATAGTGTACTATATTATATAAATATACAGTAAACCCTCGATTTAACGGACTAATAGGGGAGAACGGGTGTCCGTTAATGCCGAAAGTAAGTTCGTTAAATCGAATGTAACCTGGGGGGGGGGGCATTTTTTATTGTTCTTAATGTAAAAAAAAAAAAAAAGCTTTAATACAATATACAATACTGAACAATATAAAATTGTGTTGCAATTTGGCCTTTGATTTACGAATATCAGAAACAGTTTGTTTTTTTATGCTGTAAATTTCACAAACACGTGCTACTGAGACGCCTTGTTCTAATTTCTGTGCCACATTTAAGTTCACACGCTTTCTTTTAACTCCTCTATCACTTGATGCCATTTTAAATTGTCAGGATTGCAAAATTATTTAATAAATAAAGTTACAATTCAGAAATCACAGAAACACTGTATACAACCTGACCGCACGATAGGTTGAGGCAGACTGAGATCGAAACAAAGCAAGTCGGTAGACCTGCAGTGTCCCAAGTCACGTTCAGCTTGCAAGTCACTGCCTGCTTTTATCTGTAATCTAGGCAAACATCTATTTGAACATGTTTTCAGAAAGAATAAAAAACAATTTCCTGACTACAATTTTCTGAATTTGATTATAAAAATAAAAGTAGATAATTATCAAAACAATAATGGAAATAGGTAATTATTATTAATTTTTAATTAATAATAACACTGAAGTTTTGTATAATCAAAAAAAAATAATAATAATAATAAAATGGTTGAGATTAATATGTACATTACTGTATTATTATTTGTCCGGTTTGTTAAATCCAAAATCCGTTATATCGGGGTCCATTAAATCGAGGGTTTACTGTATTAGAAAATTGAGCTATAAATAACATGGTTTACTTTAAACAAAGTGTGAAAGTTTCAGTAATGAAGTATTGTGTCTAAGCTTATTAAAATCAGTTGCAGATAAAAAAAAAATAATAATAAAAAATAAGACTAGACATACAAATTGTGTATAGAGCGTTTTTGGGGTCACTGGAATGCAAACCACATCTTCATAATCCAAGATAAAATAGGCACCAAGTGTTTGTATAACTGTGCTTGTGCTTATTTGCACTCGGAAAAAGAAAAGATGATTCAGTAAAAGAAGGGACTAAGCTATACCAGAAAGAGAAACTGTTTTTAAATCTCCAAGAACTAAGGTGAATTAAACCAAATCTCTTACTGAGTATAAAATGGTCTTTGTGAATAAAAACAAAAGGAGGCATATTTAGTTGATTTGGATTCTTTTACTAGTGTCAAAAAGATAGCTGTGGTGTGGGTACCAAGTCACATTTCCTTGTCCAGGATTGGTAGCACTAAATTGTGCGTGCTGTAGTACCAGTATCAGATTTCAAATATTCACAACACTTTTAACAAATCCTAAGAGCCTATTAGTTACTAAAGTGCTACCAAGTTTGCGATATATATATATATATATATTTTTTTTTTTTTTTTGTTTCATAGTATACCCAGGGAATTCAAGAAATGAATTTGTATAAACAAAGTTTGTTTCAAGGGAAAAAAAATTGACAAAGTTTTTATTCCATTTTTAAAACATGAATGTCCAAATTTATTTTTGGTATTTTTATTAAAGTTGTTATTGTTATTATTACTTTTAAGCTTTGTATTGGTTTTTCTGTTACAGTGCAACCTTGATATAATGTGTTTTGGGGAATGATTGTGACACTCGTGTTATAATTTAACTGGATTGTCGTTAAAAATAAAATTTATTCATTATTTTTTGGGAGGGAGTTTGAATTTGTTTTAGCTTTACACCACAATTAAGCCAGTATTTTTGTGTAAGCAAATTTCCTTTCATGCTTCTCTCTCTGTCTTTTTTTTTTTTCCATTTAGTTTTGCTATATTGCCACCAATGGATGAAATTTATCAAACATTTTTAAAAAAAAACATGGAATGAGTTAAACATTTAATTTAAACATAAAAATCCAGTTTATATAATATAGCATACAAATAAGCAATGAGAAACTACTTGGCTACATAATCATAGCTTCATCCATGCATATGTAACATCATTAGAATGATTCCACATATGAGAGATCCTGTAAGTTTTGGGTTCCATGGGCTTCGTAAAGGAATATGGTAACTTTATGACACTTATTACTCTTTATCTTACTTTACGCTACAATGAGTTGTTTATGTTTAATAGCGAAAACGCAAATAAATCTCCCTTTCCAATCTCCATTTGACGTCACAAGGTAACAAATCTTAATTAGAATAAAATGGATCAACATTCAACACTGCATTTCTTTTCAGAAAATCATGATTGTTATAAACTTCTTTCAACAAACAAATCATATGGCATAAACATGGATACATGTGGGTTAATATGGTCAAGGGGTCAACAGACCCTTGAGTACATGATTAGGGTCTCCTAGAAAACATCACATAGGCAAAAACCAACATTTCAATATTTTCCAGTCAGTAGTAGGAAACTATAAAATTATGCAAACTACTTTGTCATTTCATGCACAATTTTCACTATACCTTTAGCAGTTTCTGTTATTCTAAATGTGATTTCATTCTTGAAAAGAATGTAAAATTTATTGTTTACAGAATGATTTATTTCTTGATATCCAATTGAGGCAAGCCAGGGGATATATCGAGCAGCTACGGTAATTACCCTCAGATAACTATCATTGTTTATTTTTCGAAAACTGAATTGTCTAATTGAGGAAAATACCACAGAAGAGAATACAATAGATAAATGTTCCAGAAAACCAATGCAGTAGCTGGTTCTCCCCCCCCCACAAGGTTTAGAGTTTGCGTCTGTCAGTGTCTGTATAAAACTTGTGCTCTTCCATAAACAGCAATTTTTTTTATGTCCCTCTTGGGGGCATGATTACACTTCTGTTATATCCAAAATCACAGTATGGTGAGACATAGTGTATCAGGATTGTAATGTATTATTATTACTTAATTTAAATTAAGACAAAATATTGAGTGAGCACAAAGTGATGTGGGAATTTCTTCAAAACTTATCCCATTTGATATATAAAATAATATTTAATATAAATGTATATTAAAAATATGTAATTTAAATGTAAATATAAATGTATATAAATCGATGAAATTTTATAATGCTAAAGCTCTTAAATTTGTAATATACCACATAATCCAAAATGAAAGAGCTGATTTGCCATATTTTGGTAAGCATATGTTACCGGAATATGTTCTTATAAAACCACCTTGGTGAAAACACTGTATATAAGGCCTTGCATTTTGCTGCATTAAAACTACTTTTTCTGATCATTCTTGCAGCCTGTTCAAATCATCCTGAAGCATGTAGAGCAGTGATTGTTAAGTTACACCCACATAAACTCATCCAAATCAGCTTGATCATGATGAAGCCATCATGAATTATTCCCTCTTTGAATGTGTTTATAGTTGAACAACACTTTGTTCAAAATCATATGTGAACATCAAAGCCAAATTTCGAGAAAAATATCCCAGTTCACCAGTATCAAATAAATCAACAATTTCATGATTAGTAACCCATTTTCATGAAACAGGTAGCACTTATGATGCCTTCATTGTTAACTAAAGAAAAACTTGAAGAATAGCATTTATTATTGTCATTAAAAATATCAGAGAGAGGATTAGCATAGAAAATGAGCATGTCTTATTCAAGTACACAAAGGGCTATTGAAAAGTTAGCCTTCATCCTTATTGTATTCATGCAGTGCTAAATTTTAAGAACTTGATAAAGTAAAAATATTGCATTATTGCCACTGGTTTTGCACCTTTATTGATTTGAATGGAATTGGCATTGTAGACTGTGTTTTGTTCAGTAATGAAGCATGGCAGGATAGCCTGCCATGCTTCATTCTTCATTACTGTCAAAATAGCAGGATATGAAGTTATGAAATGCCATGTTTTTCATAAAATAAAAAACATACCCTTATATCCTCAAAAAATTGGGGTGTGATATGGTGTGCCATCTCACATCACTGAGTGATTGAATATCTCTCTCTCTCTCCCCCTCCCCCCACCCAAATAACACAATGAAAATATATACAGTAGATTCTGGTTATTTGGGACACTTCGGGACTAGTGTATTTTGGCCTGATTAAGTGGCTGCCCCAATTATGCGAAGTTTCACGTAAATAGTTAAAAATACAGTGGACCCCCCCTTACGATTGATTCTCTGTACAATCAAATCATATTACGATGGACTCACCATAGCAAAGTACTGTTCACTATACAATATGTAGTAAGCACCAGTCATTGTGATCACGTTTGTAAATTGAATTTTAATTCTATTAAACAGCGATTCTAATTAGTGAGAATAGGAGGAATATTATCCACAGGCAAAGTAAAAGTAAAGATATATTAAGCACAAATTTACACTTACCTTACCAATTAAAAAATTAAATGATAAGTGAAAATCGGAAGAATATTTTCCACAGATGTGCAAAATAAAAATAAATTTACGCTTACGTGCATAGCTTAATTAATACGTACTGTGATATGTACATACTAACTACAGTAGTGGATATTTCTGTTCACTGACATTTAGGGGAGGGGTTAAAATTTTAAACAGTAAAAAAGATAAGCAAACAATAACAAAGAACACGGCACACACAAATTGCAAGTAACGTGATGCGTGCAAGTCAGAACGAAGTAACAAGTTATGAAGCTTAAAAAATAGGAATGAAGAGAAGATTCTGAAAATTTATTTTTTTATAGGATGGAAGATTTCATGGAAGTGTAAACACATTTCACCATAATAACCCACAGAATTCCAGCTGTCGGTATTATTGCAAATTCAACAAGATTGAGTTTAGTATCCTTTTATAAAAGGTTGCACTAACAGAAAAGCCCAATAAATGGGACTGCTAATTGTTTTTGTTTTATGGTTGTGACCTCCAGAAATCTGACCGAAGGACGTGGTATGTTGTTTGTTTGTTTGTTATTTGGTTTTTAGGAGCATTAGCAACTAAGGCCATGTTGCTCCGGGGATATGCGGTGGTCATTCCCTGACCTTCCTGCATCCTCCGTATTTGGTGGGCACGGGCTCGAACCCCGGTCTAATCAAGAAGCGTGTGCTAAGCACTGCTGCTCCTGCCCGCCTGGCTACGGAGGTGCCGAGGACGTGGTATGGTTGGAGACAATTGTAGGGTAATCTGAAGTGCTGCGGTCTCCTGCCCCAATTAAACAGCATGTTGTCCCAATTAAGCAAAGTAAACCCTGGCTATTTTCTTGATTGGGTTCTGTTCTTTAAGATTTGTCCCAAATAAACAGCTGCCCCGATTAACCAGTGGCCCAAATAACCAGAATCCACTGTACTAGAATTTAATACACCAGTTTATTATGCTACTTGACAATGATGAACATTATTTTTGATTTCAGCAAGACTTTTGGGATATTTCCCTGTAAGTTATTGTGGATTTTTCAGCATTCATAGCCTGAAAATCAACCCGTGAACACACACTTCTACAGACAAATACATTTTAAATATACTAGTGTTCTCTCCAAAAAATTTTGCCAGCCAGGTAACATTATGAAGTAGCTGGATGGGGAAGGGTAATACTTTACAATATTATAAAATGTTCTTTTATTTATAAATGTGACTTAAGCAATCCAGAGCAAAAATTAATTGCATAATTTAACATTATATGCTCCTGTCACATTGAACTTGATCACATAGTATGTTTGAATTAATGTTAATCAAGATCAGTAAGCAGTACCGTGAGAATTGCTTAAATTTTAGCCGGGCAGTCAGTTAAATTCACTGGGCAGTGCACTCGTTCGATAGGTCCTGGAGAGTATACTGTACTAAATATTTTAT
Organism: Mastigoproctus giganteus; assembly: GCF_048544385.1. Classification (NCBI taxonomy): domain Eukaryota; kingdom Metazoa; phylum Arthropoda; class Arachnida; order Uropygi; family Thelyphonidae; genus Mastigoproctus; species Mastigoproctus giganteus. The sequence goes on along the minus strand of NC_143581.1, from coordinate 222,065,213 downwards.
ATACACTTAAAAAACAAATATGAGCAATAAGCTCCAGTGCTATTAAAGAATAATAAAAATAAAAATATACTCATAACTGTAAGCTTCATGATGTAACTATAGAAACATTATCCTTATCAAATATCAAGGAAAGTCATCTTATTATTATTAATAATTATTACTATTATTATTATTAGCCATACTGTGCAAGGAAGCCTGAGGCTTTTGCTGCACCAGCCAAAAAAACATTTATGAATTACCCCGAGAGAGAGAGAGAGAGAGAGAGAGAGAGAGAGAGAGAGATGTAGAAAGGAATCACCAAGAAAGAAAAGAATGATGATATCCAGCTCAGGACACTGGGTGTGCCAAGCCCATACTCACCAGATGTGAGTCCCTGGGTTATTTGATATGTGGCCATGTCAAGATTTGTGGGTACCTAGAAGGTGCTAAAATAAAATGTCACTCTACACAATAAAATGCTACCCTACTTCCAAACATGGAAAAGTCTTGGTGTTGAATTTGCCCCTTCCCAAAACATGGATAGGTCTGGGTTAATTTTGTTAACCCTGAGAGCTGATGCCTGAAGGCAGCGACGGTATTGATGCAGAAAGTATCATTCCATTTGTATCTATAACTTTTGTCCAGTTTTTAGGAAGTGAATAAGAAGTGATATCATATATAAAAAGGAAACAAAAACAAAAAAAAAAAAAAAACAGAAAAGCTGATCATTATAAATTTTCCCCTGTCTTTGTGTACACATTTATAAATGCAATTGTGATAATATATCTAAGCAGAATTTTTTAAAGTCAATGTTCAAGTAGATATTTTCTATCAAAACTTTCCTTTCTTTTCAGATGATCACATGACTGTGAAATACAGGAAAGGTGGTCAGAAATTTATCTTTTTTTACTAACTTTTCCAGCATGCCATTTTATTAATATACAGTAGTAAATGGCTTTCAGTGCATCAAAAAGTGTGTGCACATGCATGTGTGTGTGTGTGTGTGTGTACGTACGTGCACGTGCACGCACACAGTCTTTATTAAATAATGAGGATATGTTGATTTTGGAATGGCTTTTTTCTTACTGTATTTTTGTGCATGTAAAAGAGTATATTTCACAATTTTTCTTAAATATACAATGTATAATGCAATTAATCAAGATGTTTGGATAAATATCCTACTTACAAAAAAGCTCTGTGCTGTATGTTATCTAAATGGCTTAGTTATATTTTTATGTAAGTTTGAACTACAGTTTTTGGATGTTGGTTGTTTAGCTTTAGCTATTTAGCAATAAATATAAATGAATGTTTTAAGTGAATAGGTAATGAATAGATTGATGCACATGTGAAAAATTTTATTGGCATATTGAGTGTGTCATTAAAATTGGCACACTCAAGGCAAGAATTGACTAAAGAAGGAACCTTTTATTACCATAGAAAACTTTTCATACAGGAAAGTTTTCTATAGGAATAAAAATTATTTGACTAGTAAAATGACTATTCTAGTAATTTTTGATTAGTCATGACTAGTAAAAAAATAATTTTTTTTTACTAGTCATCACTGAAGTTTATAATCCCCTCATCCCCACTTGGGAGCCTAAGATGTTTATAGAGCTAATATTAAAAAAAAAAAAAAAAAAAAAATCCCACCTAGATAAAGTCCAATTGTTCTGCAATAAGGAATCCTCTATTTGTATGTTCATGTTAGTGGTACTGCTAATAAACCTGATATATCCCCTATGTGAAACTTTGGGAACCTCTGACATAAAATACACAATGAAGAAATTAGTGTTGCAGAAATATTTGAACAGTGTTGACTTTCTCTTTTCATCAATCAATTTCCGATAGCCAACAACAATCTTCTCTGGGCCCTGGCGAAATAAATATCGCAGAGAACATCAAACCTTTTGTTTGAGGTTCTATGCAATACGAAAGATTTCATCTAATTCTTTTACCGTTATCTCCTTCGCGGTAACATTTTCATCTGGCTCATTTAAAAATTGCAATTTTTAAATGCAAGTCTGCATTGACTTTATTAGCAGGAGACAAACACGTCTTCTTCCGATGGTTGATGGAACACACTGAGGCAGGCAGCAGGCAAACGTTTGTTTATTGACCATATGACTCATGGTAAGCTTAACGCGCGATTCATATCTTTTTCAACTATCGCATAAAAAAAAAAAAAAGATCGCGTTAACTGGAAATTTGCATCATGTAAAGTGAAAAGTGGTATCATTTTTCAAATAGCGTTAACTGAATATCGCGTTGTGCAAGGCCTAGCTGTATTAGTCCATTAAGAGCAGTGTCCATTGATTACTACTCTGTCTTCTCCCACTCAACCATCCCTTTATCCATAGCAGCAATTTGCCTCCAATGCTGCACTGCTCCAATTTGTGCAGCAGTCTTCCATGTGCAACGGTATGAAAAGCCTTTCTAAGATCCAAATATATGATATGAAAGTTATTCCCTGCATCCAGTTGCTTTGTGACCACATCATAGTATCCAATCAAATTGGTCAGACAAGACTTCCCTTTAACATACCCATGCTGTGTCCGAGCTATAACTGAAGTTTTGTCTAGATGATCCTGCTGTGCTTTTTTAACCAGTGTTTCCATTAATTTCCATGGAACAGAACTTAAACTAACAGGTCTATAATTACTTGTGTTGCCCTTTGATCCTCCTTTGTGAATTGGGGTCACATTTGCACATCTCCAGTCCATGGGTACCTCCCCTGAGTCCAAGGAAGTGTTCATAATTATAGCTAAGGCTTTGCTTACTTCCTTTGCTACCTCCTTTAATATAGCTGGATAGATCCCGTCCACCCCGGGTGCCTTTTTTATGTTTATCTTCAACAATTTCTCTTCCACTTTCCTCTCAGTTATTACAAAATCATCCAGCTCACTGCCAGAGTTTAACCCATCTCTGGCATTCCCCTCCCTGAATAACTTCTCATGTGTGAATGTAGATGCAGAATACTCATTTAGTTTGTTAGCCACCTGAACAGGATCATCAATAGTTGAACCATCGATATTCCAGTGGACCAATCTGATTCATCCTTTTCCTTCTAGAGTTTACATAGGTAAAGAACTCTTTGCTGTTTTTCTTTGCATCCTTTGCCTAAGATTTCTCATTATCTGCCTTTGCCTGCCTAACCTCCTTTGTGACTTGGTTACAGATCAGCTTATATATATATCATAGGCTTCCATGTCACCCATTAATTTATATGTATCCCATGCATTTTATGGGTGGGTAATTTTGGTTATAGGTCCAATAAAAGTTGTAGAGAAAATATAAATTTCAAATTTTATGTTAACTAAAAGTAAAAATTAATACATGATCAGATACTTCATGAGGGGACTACACCAGATCATGTATCAAGGACTGCATTTCTGTACTTGTCCATACCTGTAGAGGATAAGCAAATTTAAGAATAAAACTGAGTGAGATCCAAAGAGTAAAATGCAGTATAAAATATGGACAAAGTAGTCCTGATGCAGTATATATTTTGTAGCAAAATAAATTAAAATGAATTAAGAAATATTAGTGGTAATAAAATAAAAATAGAAAAATAAAAATAAGTGTTTATAGTGCAAATGAGATTCAAAAATAAGTGGTTATAAGCAAATGACACAATTTAGAATAAATTTAATGAGAATATGTATATATAATTTATGGAGAATATGTATACATAATTTATGGAGAATATGTATATAAAATTTAAGATTTAAAATTTAGTGCAACCAAATGGTATAAGGCAAGGGAGTGAATTGAGGATAGGGAAGGAATAAAAAGTGTAAATAAAAATAAAAAGTAGACAAAGATAGTGATAGATTAAGGACAGCAGGAATGTTCGTATCACCCTCGTATTTCACTAATAGCTTTACGAACGGAAAAAAGTAGAAGTAGAAAGTATAAAGATAAAAAGTTAAGAATAAGATATTAAAATTACTAGCTATCTGGGATCATAAAGCCCATGCTTTTATTAACATCTCTGAATGTGCAAGAGTTAGTAGTAAAACGAGACTAATACCAAATGCTTGTGTGGTAAGAAGCCAAAAATAATGTTTTTATTCTTGGCTCTCCATTTTTCAACACTTACTTTTACTGATCAATCCCCTGATCAATTTTTACTTTTAGCTAATATCAGATTTGAATTTGATATTTGCTCTACCCCATTTTTGGACCTATAATCAAATTTACCTACCCATATCTGATGCTGGCTATCACTCCTTATTTTATTTTAATCATTTTTACTTAATCGTTTTTTGCTTTACAGTTACCTTCTGTCTAAATGGCTTTTCAGTTCGGCCTATAATTTTACTTAATTCATTATAACAAATAGGATTTTCACATTCTTTCTCTTTTTCATGCCTACAGTACTTCCTTTTTCTGCTATCCTTCTCCTATTAGTTATGGAATTTTGTGTAATTTATGCTTCCATCTTCCCACTTTTTTTGCTACAATGTAAAGTAAATAAGTTTTTTCCTGGATAATTGCTTTGGTAACTTTGTTACTACATTCTGAATGGTGGGATTTTTATTTCTTCTGACACTTCATCCCAGATTTTGATGAGTGATAGGTCCAAAATTTAAAGAGTTTTAAATTTGAGAAAATCAGTATGAATTCTGTTTTTAGAAAAATGAAATGACATTATGAGCCTTACGTAATCTAAAATTAATTACTCACAGGGAGCATGGAGAATCAATCACCTCAACTGCAACTCCCAAAAAAAAAAAATTTAAAAAATCAAAGGAGGAAGCTTGCTTTGTTCCTTATCAATACTAGTAGTTCACCTGTAGGTATCAATATTTTGATGTAGAGATTAAAGTGAAAGTTTATCAGCCCAGAGGTGCTGTGGTTATTTTTTTGTTCCTGTAATTAGTTCATTACTAATTCATTACAAGAATAGTGAACTGTTTATTTTAATTACTCAGTCAGTAATAAAACTCAAAACACTACAACGTTTAATTACAGCCATTTGGTGGTGATGCATGGGGGGCACCAGTCTTGTCTTTCTGAAGCTCTTTTATGGCCTTATTGTAAGAAATTTGAAGACAGCTGTGAGTGATTGTAATCAACCAATCACACTCTGAAACTTTTATTTTTGTTACAAATTGCATAGTTACAATTAGAATGTCATTAGATTGCTACAATTACAATTTGAAAATCTTGATAATTGCATTAATTTTAAGGTCGTAATCAGTAATCCTTATGGTTTTATCACTGAAATCATGCCAAGAAAGCATGTGCCTGAAGTTTACCTTTCTAGCCAGTTGATTTTCATATCATGTTAACATTTTGTCACATTTAGTAAATAATAACTGGAATGTATATACACCTTTCATTTTTTATGTATACTATATCAATTTAGGCATTTTATATTAAATTGATTTTGTTTTATCAATTTTTCTTGTTTTATTTACAGGAGGTGCTCCTCATCTTGGTGGTTATATGTCCGAACCAGAATATGACAGATTAGGTATAAATTAGCTTATTACTTTTTATTTTTTTTTAAACTCAAGAAAAATTAATGCTAATGTATTTTAAGGGGAAATGGATTGAGTGGAATTTGAAGGTAAAACACTATTACCATTTGGCATTTTTTAAAATGTTATTTCATTGCTTTAAGAGCAAGTATTTTCAGCACTAAATATTCTGTTGGGTCATGTTTTTGGGTTCTTACTTTTTACTGTATTTATATCAGTATGTGTCTCTTCATATCTTTTTTATTGTCATAATAAGAAAAAATTTATAAATAATTTCGTGAGTAATAGTGTTTTATAACAACCGTCACATAATGAATTGTATTAGAAATTTAATATTTTCTTTTATAAAAACACCAAACACGAGAGGTATTAGAGCCTATAATACTTAGTACTGTGCATGGGCTGAAGGTTGAAAAGATTAAAGAAGATATGTGTTGACATTAGGTAGTAGTAGTAGTAGTAGTAGTAGTGGCACATGATGCAAGAAAGCAAGTGTAGGAGCTTATGCAGCATCAGCCAAAAAAAAAAAAAAAAAAAAAATCACACCATTCCCTCCAAATGCCTGTCCAGTTCCTCCTTAAATTTATTTAACCTATCAACTTCTACAACGACAGATGGAAGTTTGTTCCAGCAATTAACCACCTGCTGGCTAAAGGCAAATTTCCGCACATCTATTCTACATCTGTCCTTTCTTAATTTGAACTTATGTCCCCGTAGGTTGGTAATCTGAACAAGTGGAAGGATCCCATCAGAATTCAGCGTGCTCAACCCATTCAAGGCCTTATAGACCTCAATCAGATCACCGCGCAGGTGCCTAGTCTCCAGCCACTGCAATTTGCAGAACTTAAGCCTCTCTTGGTAAGAGAATCCCTTCATTCCCCTCACCAATCGTGTTGCTCTTCTCTGTACACGCTCAAGCAAATCTACATCCTTCCTAAAATGAGGCCTCCAGACCTGTACGCAGTACTCAAGGCGTGGCCTGACCATTGCCTTATACAGAGGGACAATCACCTCCTTTTCCCTGCTAGCAAAATTCCTATATATCATTGACAAAACCCCATGACCCGCCCTAGCAGCCTGTCTGCACTGCTCAGAAAACTTCATATCTGACTGCACAATTACTCCCAGGTCTTTTTCATTTTCTACCACCTTAAGTGTAGTACCACACAGTTGGTACGTTTCTCTGGGGTTATTTCTACCCATATGCAGTACTTTGCATTTGTCAAGGTTGAACTTCAGTTGCCACTTCTTAGCCCATCTGCCCAAATATCTAGATCCTGTTGCAGTAGCACACTGCCATTACTGTCATTAACAACCCTGCCAACCTTTGTGTCATCTGCAAACTTCGACATTAAGCCTGATATACCTTCATCAATATCATTGATAAATACACAAAACAACAGTGGACCCAACACCGAACCTGTGGGACTCCACTAATAACATTAGTCCACGAAGAGCAGCACCCATTGATTACCACCCTCTGTCTTCTCCCACTTAACCATCCTTTTATCCATTGTAGCAACTTACCCTTAATACCATTCTGCTCCAATTTGTACAGTAGTCTTCCATGCGCAACAGTGTCAAAAGCTTTCCTGAAATCCAAGTATATGATATCAAAATTATTTTTTGCATCCAGTTCCTTTGTGACCACATCATAATAACCAATCAAATTTGTCAGACAAGACTTTCCCTTAACAAACCCATGCTGTGTTTGAGTTATCGCTGCAGTCTTGTCTAGATGATCCTGCAATGCATCTTTAACCAGTGACTCCATTATTTTACCGGAACAGAAGTTAAACTAACTGGTCTGTAATTACTCGTGTCACCCTTCGATCCACCTTTGTGAATTGGGGACACATTTGCACATCTCCAGTCCGTGGGAACCTCCCCTGAGTCCAAGGATGCTCTCATAATTATGGCTAAGGGTTTGCTTAGTTGCTTTGCCGCCTCCTTTAAAATAACTGGATAGATCCCATCCACCCCAGGTGCCTTTCTTATGTTTAACTTCAACAATTTCCAATTTCTCCTCCACTTTGCTCTCAGTTATTACAAAATCATTAAGCACACTGCTACAATTTGATAACCTTCTTCCATTTTCAAATTGTAATAATTCCTCACGTGTGAATGTAGATGCAAAATACTCATTCAGTTTGTTTGCTATCTGAGCAGGATCATCAACAGTCGAACCAGCGATGTCAAGTGGTCCAATCATATTCATCCCCTTCCTTTTAGAGTTTATATAAGTAAAGAAATCCTTGCTGTTTTTCTTAGCATCTTTTGCCAAAGATTTCTCGTAATCCGCCTTCGCCTGCCGAACCTCCTTTGTGACCTGATTACAGACTAGCTTATATCTGCCACAGGCAGATATAAGCTAGTCTAAATTAGCAGGTATAAATTAGCAGGTATCCACAGGTATAAATTAGCTTATTACTGAATTTCTGTAGATTGTAATTTTCAGGAAATATGTATGAAGGAAGGTTGTTCCAGAAAACTGAAGTTCAGTGAATAAATGAGGAAGGATAAATGTTGGTTCTGCGAGTTTTAAGTTGGACAGTAAAAGGATGTTGACTGATAGCAGCATGTACTTGGACTTCTTTCAAAGAGAGAGAGAACAGGAATTATAGAAGCCAATTCAGAAGAATTGGCTTCTATAATTCCCATGCCAATTCAGTGCCCATGGAAGTATCTATAGAAAAGGCATGCAGCAGCAGAATGTCTATGAGACAGTGGAGTGACTCTGTTAGAGAAGAGACATTAATTAACCTAACTGTCCATTTTTGAGTGGAATCTAGAAGCCTGAGAGAGGTTTTGGGGCACTGCCCCAGATGTGGGAACAATATTCCATGGTAGGGCAGATTTTTAATTTGTATAGCGTGAACAGCTGTTTGGAAGAAAAGTAATGCCAGGAGCAAAAGAGAGAGAACCCCATTTTTTAGATGCAGAGGGAGTGATATTTGTAATGTGCTTATGCCAAGAAAGAGAGATTAGAAGTCAAGGTAATCCCCACTAGAGATATATATATTAGAAGTCAGGGTAATCCCCACTAGAGATATATGATCTTGCCTAGAAATCAGATTGTAATTGAAAATAAGCATAGGATTAGAAGAATCCTTTTTGCGAGATATCAGGAGACTGAGTTTTAGAAGAATTGAAATCAACTAAATTATATTTGCCCCACTGTAGAATTACCTGGAGATCAGCATTTAAGGAATCGATAGCAGATATTCAAGAAGTTGAAGCTGTTTGTGCAGGGCAAGGTTTCTCAAACAGAAGGTGGAATGCAATGTGCTGTCATCAGCAAAACTATGGATAGGATTTTCAGTCAATGGAAGGTCATTAATATACAAGAGGAAAAGAGTGGAAGAATGAACAGGACTTGGGGAACACCAGCATTAGTGGAGAAGTTAGAAGACAGTCATCTACCATCATCTGCAGTGAGTGGTCAGAGAAAAAACTAGATACCCAATTACAAAAAACAGTTATTATTATTACTACTAGCCATGTAGTGCAAGGAAGCCTTATGCTATACAAAAAAAAAAAAAAAAAAAAAAACACCTCTGAGTTACCCTGAGAGAGAGAGAGAGTCAGTCAGTCAGAAGTAGAAGGGAATCACCAAGAAAGAGAATGATGATGATATCCAGCTCAGGACCCTGGATGTGCCAAGCCCATACTCACCAGATGTGAGCCCCTGGGATTTGGCAAACCGTAAGATAAATTTATTTAAAGACCTTTTATTTTTGCTTGTTTTAGATTATTTTCAAAGCAGTTCAGGAAAAGAGACATCAGTGTTTTCTGTATATAAATTGTTTTTTTTTTTTTTTTTTTTTATTATTATTATTTATTACAGACATAACTGGCCTTATTATATTTTTAAGGCCAGTTATGTCTGCTTTTGGGATAAAAAAAAACCTTGGAATAATACTGGTAACAACCCTAAGCTTTCATATGAGCCTGATTAACTCAGGTGTGCTTGAAAAGGTCACAATAAGTCCCTTTCATCATTCATAGAATTTGAATCCTCTACTTTCCAAATTGATGGTAAGTCATAGCTACCATCCTGATATGGAAACTTGCAAAAGGAATTAAGAATCAAATTGTGGGCATTCTGTAAAGCTTTGAAGTGTTAATAAAAATGTATCTTTCTCTCTTTTTCCCTCTCCCCATCATTCAGTATAAATTTCTAATTATATTGAATGATGGACATAAAAGGCATCATAGAATAATCTTCATTTTTTTCAAGGAGTGATCCCTAGTTTTTTGCGAATAGCATTATGTCAAATTTATCTTGCTTTGATAATCAGTTGGTTTATTCCATTAAATTTAGTATGTTTTCACAATTTACATTTTAAGTACTGCTTTATATTTTAATACAGCATTTCCCAAACTAGGATCCTCAGACTCTCTGGAACTGGTTAAATTATTCATTCCAAGTATAGCAAATTAATGATAAATAAAGTTATTATTATATATTTATGTAAAAATAAGAATAAAGTTAAGTTGTTTTAAACATAAAACCATATTTCAAGGTTATGCTGGACCTCATCTTCAGGACTAATCTGATATGGATCTACTAACTGGAAGAAAGATGAGGTTCAACCTTGAATTGTTACCAAGCTGTTTTAAGTGTGTATTGAAGTGGAAATATATTAATAAATACAAATATCTTAATAAATTTCACATATCTCAATCAATTTCTCTTGGTATAACGGTATATATTTATTTAATATATTGTCTATTAGCATATCAGTTTAATTTTCTGTTTGCAATTAGTTGAAATATTTAGTTAAAAGTATAAAAAAAACAATGTGTATTCATTAAGGAGTTTATAAAAAATTATAATGTATTATATCTTATAGGTGATTCTCCATACAGATCCAAGTATACCACTCTGGATTACCGAAGGCAGCCTACACACACCATTAGTCACGTATCACAAAATAAGACACTGCCTCGTAATAACAGGTTTAAGTAAGTACCTCTTAATTTCTCTTAATTTACCTTAATATTATAATTAATTAAAGTATAATATACTTTCTCCTTACATTTTATGTTCTTACATCCTTTTTTTTACTTGTGTTTTGTTATATTTTCAAATTCTTTTGCTCCAAAGAATTTTTATATAGCACTTAAAAGTTTTGACAAAAAGATATATTAGCATTAGCATTAGTAGAGGCATACGATGCAAGAAAGCAAGCTTATGCAGCATCAGCCAAAAAAAAAAAAAAAAAAACCTCCCATTTCACCCCTCCATTCGTTCCAAATACTTGTCCAGCTCAGCCTTAAATTTATTTAGGCTATCAACTTCCACAACAGAAGATGAAAGTCTGTTCTACCAATTAACTACCCACTGGCTAAAGGCAAATTTCCACACATCTATTCTACAACTGTCTTTCCTCAATTTCGATCTGTGCCCTCTCAGGTTCTTAACCTGAGCAAGAAGAAGAATCCCATCAGCATTGAGCTTGCTCAACCCATTCAAGGCCTTATACACCTCAATCAGATCACCTTGCAGGTGCCTACTCTCCAGGCGCTGCAATTTGCAGAATTTAAGCTTTTCTTGGTAAGAGCACCACTTTGTTCCCCTCACCAATCTGGTTGTCCTTCTATATACTTGTTCTAGCAACTCTACATTTTCCTAAAATGTGGCCTATAGACCTGTACACAGTACTCTAGGTGTGGCCTGACCATTGCCTTGTATAACGGGATAATCACCTCCCTGTCCCTTCTAGCAAAATTCCTGTATATCGTTGACAAGACTCCATGACCTGTCCTGGCAGCTCCTCTGCACTGCTCACCAAACTTCATATTTGACTGCACAATTACCCCCAGGTCTTTTTCACTTCCCTGAGTGTAGTACCACACAGTTGGTACGTTTCTCTTCGGTTATTGCTACCCATATGCAGTACTTTGCATTTGTCAATGTTAAACTTCAGTTGCCACTTCTCAGCCCATTTTTCCAACTTATATAGATCCAGTTGGAGTAGCATACTGTCTTTACTGTCATTAACAATACTGCCAACCTTTGTATCATCTGCAAACTTGGACATCAAACCTTGGATTAAACCTGTTTGCAATTAGTGGATTAAACCTGATATACCTTCATCAATATCATTGATAAATATACAAAACAACAATGGGCCCAACACTGAACCCTGGGGAACTCCACTAATAACATTTGTCCATATTTGTCAAATAATGAGACTGTTCCAATAAAATAAATGTAATGAAATATTTTGTACCTTACAAGTTATCTTCTTCAAAATAATTGACTTGGGCTTGCACACACTGTTCCATATGTTTCTTCTGTAAACCCTTTTAACACTTTGGTCATTTTTTTTTTCTGAAATCTTGAATGGACTGAAAATGGGTATCCCTTAAACCCTTTTCAGTTAAGGGAAGATGAAAAAAGTCACATGCAGATAGGCTAGAAAGTGGCAAACAGAGAGTGCATTGTGTGCTACATTGTCTTGATGGAGCATCCAACCATCCTTCCACAATTCAAGCCTTTGAATATTTTTCAAGTGGCCTTGTTAGAACTTCAGTGTAGCATGTTTGATTGGCAATCTGATTTGGCAGGATGTATTCAGGTATGATGCATTCCTTTAATATCAAAGAAAGGAGGGCACTCTGGTCACAGAAGAGAACAGTCGGTGGATTTTTGGCTGCTGCAAAGGGATAAGTATTTTTAATTGTTTTACAGAGGTATTAAATAGGTTTAGGTATTAAATAAGTTCATTAGCTTCTTATTTTGAATTTAAATAGTGATTTTTGGAAGTTACAACTCCCGGTGTTGGCACCAATATTGTTGAACTAGCCGCCATATTGTAGTAATAAGAAATAGCATAACGTATATATATCTCAAACTGATAGCATAATCTATAAAGTAAAACTAGATAGCATAATACGAAGCACTGTATTAGGAATCTGTTAGCTTATTATTGTCTTATCAATTAATCAAAAATATTAATCTTATTAAATTTCATTGTTAATTAAATTGTATTTAAATGGAAATCATGACTCAGACTAGAGCTGCGAAGCAAAGATCATAGACTAGTGAGAGTGCTGTGACTCGGGGGATAAATGAAGGGAGCGATTCTCCAATGCATCACAGTCTCAAAAAATGTGCGAAACGTGAAATGTTTGCCAACCTTTCTAAAACAGGACATATCTAGCCAAGGATGCCTTTGTGTATGCTAGGTGGCTAGAGTGTCAAGAAATTAGGCACCAACTTAGCATTCTGATGGGCATCTATGAGAGCTTGAGGTTTAGGGTAAATGCCCTCAAAGAAATTAATATGAGGGGGCCCATCAAGCTCTCAGCTGCCCAGCTCAAATGCAGAACTCACTCCTGTGCATCAGGCAACACAGAGGCAATCTTCAATGCAGAATGCACTGGTTCCAAAGGAACTAGTTATTGTTGGTGACACAATCATCAGGGAGACGAGGAATATACTATGCAAGAAGGATAGATGGAACAGGACCAGGGATGGCGCATTATAGCCTTAGAGACTAATGTGCCATAAAATCCTAAAACAACCAACCAGGACAAGTGTACAGTAATAGTAATCGTGGCATGTGATGCAAGAAACCAAGCGTATGAGCTTATGTAGCATCAGCCAAAAAAAAAAAAAAAAAAAAAAAAAAAATCACAACCATTTTCTCTAAATGTTTGTCCAGTTCCTCCTTAAATGTATTTTAACCTATCAACTTCCACAACGACAGATGGAAGTTTGTTCCAGAAATTAACCACCCGCTGGCTAAAGTCAAATTTTCGTACATCTATTCTACAGCTATCTTCCTCAATTTGAATTTATGCCTCCCTAGGTTCATAAACTGAACAAGTGGAAGAATCCCATCAGAATTCAGCATGCTCAACCCATTCAAGACCTCATACACCTCAATCAGATCACCTCGCAGGCCTAGTCACCAGCCACTGCAATTTGCAGAACTTAAGCCTCTCATGGTAAGAGGATCCCTTCATTCCACTCACCAATCTTGTTGCCCTTCTCTGTACATGCTCAAGCAAATCTACATCCTTTCTAAATGAGGCCTCCACACCTGTACGCAGTACTCAAGGCATGGTCTGACCATTGCCTTATACAGAGGAACAATCACCTCCTTTTCCCTGCTAGCAAAATTCCTGTATATCGTTGACAAAACCCCATGACCTGCTCTTGCAGCCTGCCTGTCTGCATTGGTCAGAAATCTTCATAACTGACTGCACAATTACTCCCAGGTCTTTTTCATTTTCTACCACCCTAAGTGTAGTACCACAATTGCTATGTTCCTCTGGGGTTACTTCAATCGATATGCAGTACTTTGCATTTGTCAATGTTAAACTTCATTTGCCACTTCTCAGCCCATCTTCCCAAATTTTCTAGTGTTGAAGTAGCATACTGCCATTACTGTCATTAACAACCCTGCCAATCTTTGTATCATCTGCAAACTTCAACACTAAGCCTGATATACCATCATCAATATCATTGATAAATATACAAAACAACAGTGGGCCCAACACCGAAACCTGTGGGACTCCACTAATAACATTAGTCCACGAAGAAAAGCGCCCATTGATTACAACCCTCTGTCTTCTCCCACTCAACCATCCTTTTATCCATTGTAGCAACTTACCCTTAATACCATTCTCTTCCAATTTGTACAGTAGTCTTCCAGGCGCAACAGTGTCAAAAGCTTTCCTGAAATCCAAGTATATGATATCAAAATTATTTTTTGCATCCAGTTCCTTTGTAACCACATTATAATATCCAATCAAATTTGTCAGACAAGACTTTCACTTAACAAACCCAATGCTGTGTCTGAATTATTGCTGCAATCTTGTCTAGATATCCTGCAATGCATCTTTAACCAGTAACTCCATAATTTTGGCTGCCTCCATAGCTAGGTGGGCAGGAGCAGCAGTGCGTAGCACACGCTTCTTGCTTAGACCGGGGTTCAAGCCCGTGACCACCAAATACAGAGGATGCGGAAAGGTCAGGGAATGACCACTGCATATCCCCAGAGCAATATGGCCTTAGTTACTAATGCTCCTAAAAACCAAACAACAACAACAACTCCATAATTTTTCCCGGAACAGAAGTTAAACTAACAAGTCTGTAATTACTCGTGTCACCCTTTTATCCCCCTTTGTGAATTGGGGATACATTTGCACATCTCCAGTCGTCCGTGAGGACCTCCCCTGAGTCCAATGATGCTCTCATAATTATGGTTAAGGATTTGCTTAGTTCCTTTTCCGCCTCTTTCAAAGGCACCAGGGGTGGATGGGATAGATCCCATCCACCCCTGGTGTCTTTCTTATATTTAACTTCAACAATTTCTGCTCCACTTTGCTTTCAGTTATTACAAAATCATTAAGCACCTTGTTACAATTTGATAACCTTCTGGCATTTTCAATTCTTAATAACTCCTCATGTGTGAATGTAGATGCAAAATACTCATTCAGCTTGTTTGCTATCTGAGCAGGATTATCAACAGTCGAACTATTGATATCAAGTGGACCAATCTGATTCGTCTCCTTCCTTTTAGAGTGTATATAAGTAAAGGAATCCTTGCTGTTTTTCTTAGCATCCTTTGCCAAATATTTCTCGTAATCTGCCTTCGCCTGCCTAATCTCCTTTGTGACTTGATTACAGACTAGCTTATATCTGCTATAGGCTTCTGTGATGCCTGATAATTTATATACATCCCATGCATTTTGCTTCTCTGCCATGAGTCTCATTAGTTCATTTGACAACTATTTAGGCCTAAACCTTCAGCAATATATCTTAATAGGTATGAAACGTTTAGTAGCTTCCACGATTAATTCCTTGAATGCTTCCCACTTAGAATTTGCTGTTGGTAACATCATCAGTTGATTCCGCTATATAGAATTTAAAAACTGTCTGAGACCGCTGTAGTCACCTTTACGGAAGCAAAAACCCTTTCCTTTACCCCTGATGGTTATTATATCTTTAAGTAAATTCCCCATCAGTACACTGTGATCACTGCCACATAGTGGTTTCTTTATCTGCAAATTCTTAATACACGAATGATCACTGCTGATAACCAGATCAAGAGTATTACGCTCTCTGGTTGCCTCTCGAACATGCTGCTGTAGAAAACAGTCATCCAATAAATCCACAAAAGTGTTGCTAGTGTGCAAGTGACCAACCCACAAGTTCCAGTCAATATCTGAGAAGTTAAAATCTCCCATTATAAGACATTTTGATATACTAACCCACTCTATTTCTCTGTACAATTTTTCATTGTACTCATTTGAGTCATTAGGCCTATAACACACTCCTACTCTTATTTTTGCTTCTGCAGTGCTTATGTCACACCAGACTGACTCAACATTGCACTGTCCATCTATATCAACTGGATGTACTTCTTTTGATTTTATGTTTTTCTTAATTAACAGCATAACCCCTCATCCATTCCTATCCTCTTTATCCTTTCTGTACACATTGTACTCCCCAAATTTCAATTCTGCATTCCTAATATCTGTGTGACACCATGTTTCTGATATCCCAACAATATCTGCCATTGATATCTTGACCAACACTTCAAATTCGTCAAATTTATTTACTATACTTCTAGCATTGGCACCTATTCTTATTCTTAGTTACCCTAAAACATCCCACCATATAACCACCTGTTTCACAATGACTGCCATCAGTCCCTGAAACCCGCAGCACCCTTCGCTCCAGACCACTGCTTATTCTAATACAACTAGTGCAAGAATCACCTTCATCTCTGCCTGTGGCTACTTTTAACCTTTTAGTCTGTGAATCCCCCTGAAGCTAGCAGTTTACCGACCCACCTAACACTGCCTCGATAGCATCAGCAAATATTCTTGCACCCTTTCTATTTAAGTTTATCCCATCCCTGTAGAAGCAGTCTCTTCTGTTAACAAGCATGTCTGCCAGGGGCAAAAATAGATGACCTTGTAGAGCAGATATCATATTTTAACAGCACAAAGGTGATATTGTTGTACACACATAATTATGAGAGCATCCTTGGATTCAGGGGAGGTTCCCACGGACTGGAGATGTGCAAATGTATCCCCAATTCACAAAGGAGGTTCGAAGGGTGACACGAATAATTACAGACCAGTTAGTTTAACTTCTGTTCCGGGTAAAATAATGGAGTCGCTGGTTAAAGATGCATTGCAGGATCATCTAGACAAGACTGCAGCAATAATTCAGACACAGCATGGGTTTGTTAAGGGAAAGTCTTGTCTGACAAATTTGATTGGTTATTATGATGTGGTCACAAAGGAACTGGATGCAAAAAATAATTTTGATATCATATACTTGGATTTCAGGAAAGCTTTTGACACTGTTGCGCATGGAAGACTACTGTACAAATTGGAGCAGAATGGTATTAAGGGTAAGTTGCTACAATGGATAAAAGGATGGTTAAGTGGGAGAAGACAGAGGGTGGTAATCAATGGGTGCTGCTCTTCGTGGACTAATGTTATTAGTGGAGTCCCACAGGGTTCGGTGTTGGGTCCACTGTTGTTTTGTATATTTATCAATGATATTGATGAAGGTATATCAGGCTTAATGTCGAAGTTTGCAGATGACACGAAGGTTGGCAGGGTTGTTAATGACAGTAATGGCAGTGTGCTACTGCAACAGGATCTAGATAATTTGGGCAGATGGGCTAAGAAGTGGCAACTGAAGTTTAACCTTGACAAATGCAAAGTACTGCATATGGGTAGAAGTAACCCCAGAGAAACGTATCAACTGTGTGGTACTACACTTAAGGTGGTAGAAAATGAAAAAGACCTGGGAGTAATTGTGCAGTCAGATATGAAGTTTTCTGAGCAATGTAGACAGGCTGCTAGGGCAGGTCATGGGGTTTTATCAATGATATATAGGAATTTTGCTAGCAGGGAAAAGGAGGTGATTGTCCCTCTGTATAAGGCAATGGTCAGGCCACGCCTTGAGTACTGCATACAGGTCTGGAGGCCTCATTTTAGGAAGGATGTAGATTTGCTTGAGCGTGTACAGAGAAGAGCAACACGATTGGTGAGGGGAATGAAGGGATCCTCTTACCAAGAGAGGCTTAAGTTCTGCAAATTGCAGTGGCTGGAGACTAGGCACCTGCGCGGTGATCTGATTGAGGTCTATAAGGCCTTGAATGGGTTGAGCACGCTGAATTCTGATGGGATCCTCCCACTTGTTCAGAATACGAACCTACGGGGACATAAGTTCAAATTAAGAAAGGATAGATGTAGAATAGATGTGCAGAAATTTGCCTTTAGCCAGCGGGTGGTTAATTGCTGGAACAAACTTCCATCTGTCGTTGTGGAAGTTGATAGGTTAAATAAATTTAAGGAGGAACTGGACAGGCAATTGGAGGGTATGGTGTGATTTTTTTTTTTTTTTTTTTTTGGCTGATGCTGCATAAGCTCCTACACTTGCTTTCTTGCATCAAGTGCCACTACTACTACTACTACTACTACTACATTGCAACTAATGACATTAAGAGTAACAGATCTGCAGATTTACTTAAGAAGTACAGGTAAATGTTGAAAAACGGTTGTGAGTTAGGGTTGAATGTGAAAGTGTCTGCAATTCTGCCCTGACACGATAGGAGGGAGTATGTGATGAGAGCCTTGTCGATCAATTCGGCCCTGGAAAGATTGTGCAAGGCTCGAGGGGTAGAATTTTTTTCAGCCTGGACTGTACTTGTTAACAGGAGAGATTGCTTCTACAGGGATGGGATACACTTAAATAGAAAGGGTGCAAGAATATTTGCTGATGCTATCGAGGCAGTGTTAAGTGGGTTGGAAAACAGCTAGCTTGGGGGGATATACAGACTAAAAGGTTAACAGTGGCTTGTAAATATAAGCACAGGCAGAAGCAAAAGTGATTCTTGCACTGCTTCTATTAGAATGAGCAGCAGCCTGGAAAGCTAGGCAATGGAGATTTCCAGGACTGCTGGGAGTCATAGTGGAACAAGTAAATACATGGGCTGTGTTACGGTAACTAAGAGTAGAAACAGGTGCATGTATACTTGCATGTACACCAATGCTAGGAGTATGGTGAAGATATTTGATGAGCTTGAAGTGCTAGTCAAGACACTAGATATTGTTGGGATATCAGAGACGTGGTGTAACACAGACATAAGCTGTGCAGAATTGGAATTTTGAGGGTACAATGTGTACAGAAAGGATAGACAGGACAGGGAGGGAGGAGGGGTTATGCTGTTAGTTAAGAAACACATAAAAACTAAGGAAGTGCATCCAATTGATGTTGCTGGGCAATGGAATGTTGAGTCTGTTTGGTGTGATGATATAAGCACTGGGAAAGGAAAAATGAGAGTAGGTTTGTGTTATAGGACTAATGAATCTGATGAGTATAATGAGCAATTTCGCAGAGAAATGGTATGGAATTCCAGAAATATTGACTGTTTCATTCTTTAGCATTAGCATTAGTAGAGGCATTTGATGCAAGAAAGCAAGCCTAAGCAGCATCAGCCAAAAAAAAAAAAAAAAAACCCACTTCCACTTCACCCCTCTGTTCGTTCAAAATACCTGTCCAGCTGAGCCTTAAACTTATTTAGGCTATCAACCTCCACTACAAGGGATGGAAGTTTGTTCCACCAACCAACCAACCACCCGCTGGCTAAAGGCAAATTTCCTCACGTCTATCCTACATCTGTCTTTCCTCAATTTAAATTTATGCCCTCTCAGGTGATTGTTCTGAGCTAGAGGAAGAATCCCATCAGCACTGAGCATGCTCAAACCATTCAAGGCTTTATACATCTCTATCAAATCACCTCGCTGGTGCCTAGTCTCCAGACACTGTAATTTGCAAAACTTAAGCCTTTCTTCGTAAGAGCACCCCTTTGTTCCATTCACTAATCTTGTTGCCCTTCTCTGTACTCGTTCCAGCAGCTCTATATCCTTCTTGTTATGAGGCCTCCAGACCTGTATACAGTACTCTAGGTGTGGCCTGACCATTGCCTTATACAAGGGAATAATCACCTCCTTATCCCTGCTGGAAAAATTCCTGTATATCATTGACAATACTCCATGAGCTACTCTTGCAGCCCGTCTGCACTGCTCAGAGAACTTCATATCTGCCTGCACAACCACCCCCAAGTCCCTTTCATTCTCTACCACTGTCAGTGTAGTACCACAGAGTTGATACGTTGCTCTGGGGTTGCTGTTTCCCATGTGTAGTACTTTACATTTGTCAATGTTAAACTTCATTTGCCACCTCTCAGCCCATCTGCTCAACCTTTCCAGATCCTGTTGCAGCAGCATAGTGTCAGTAGTGTCCTTGACAACCCTGCCAACCTTTGTATCGTCTGCAAACTTGGACATTAAGCTTGATATACCATCATCAATATCATTTATAAATACAGAAAACAATAATGGAACCAACACTGAGCCCTGAGGGACTCCACTAATAACATTAGTCCAGGATGAGCAGTGTCCATTGATTACCACTCTCTGTCTTCTCCCCCTCAACCACCCCTTTATCCATAGCAGCAATTTGCCTCCAATGTCACACTGCTCCAATTTGTGTAGCAGTCTTCCATGTGCAACAGTATCAAAAGCCTTTCTAAGATCCAAGTATATAATATCAAAGCTATTCCCTGCATCCAGTTCTTTTGTGACTGCATCATAGTATCCAATCAAATTGGTCAGGCAAGACTTCCTCTTAACAAAACCATGCAGTGTCCGAGCTATAACTGAAGTCTTGTCTAAATGATCCTGCAGTGCTTCTTTAACCAGTGCCTCCATTAATTTTCCTGGAACAGAAGTTAAGCTCACAGGTCTATAATTACTTGTGTCGGCCTTTGATCCTCCTTTGTGAATTGGGGTCACATTTGCACATTTCCAGTCTATGGGTACCTCCCCTGAGTCCAAGGAAGCTCTCATAATTATGGCTAAGGGTTTGCTTACTTTCTTTGCTGCCTCCTTTAATATAACTGGATAGATCCCATCCACCCCGGGTGCCTTTCTTGTGTTTATCTTCAACAGTTTCTTCTCCACTTTACTCCCAGCTATTTCAAGATTCTGTAGCTTACTGCTAGAGTTGAATACACCTCTGGCATTCCCCTTGCTGAATAACTCCTCATGTGTGAATGTCGATGCAAAATATTCATTTAGTTTGTTAGCTACCTGAGTAGGATCATCAACAGTTGACCCATCAATATCAAGTGGACCAATCTGATTCATCCCCTTCCTTCTTATTGATGACATTCTCGAAGAAACAACAGACAGTCAAATTAAAGTATTTTTATATTTGCTTGATTTTAATATTTTCTTTCTGTCCACTTTCACCATTTTATGTTCACATTTCTTCTGTGTATCAGTAAATAATGCTAAACATTTAATGCAGGTGTTCAGCACTTGTTTCATTAGATATTGTTATCAATTAAGCTGTGTCTTGAAGCGATTGCGATAAGCAGCATCCACTGTATTTGAATTTTTATTCAGTGTGTTCTGCTTTACTGATCAGTAAAGCAGAATGTCTCAGTAATATTATTGTAGATCTTTAATAGCTTCAAGAAATCTCTGATAATTATCTAGATTTTACATAATTTAGCCATTGCCTATAAAACAGGAAAAATCATCTTAGCATTAGCATTAGCATTAGCATTAGTAGAGGCATTTGATGCAAGAAAGCAAGCTTATGCAGCATCAGCCAAAAAAAAAAAAAACCCACTTCCACTTCACCCCTCTGTTCGTTCAAAATACCTGTCCAGCTGAGCCCTTAAACTTATTTAGGCTATCAACCTCCACCACAAGGGATGAAGTCTGTTCCACCAACCAACCACCCGCTGGCTAAAGGCAAATTTCCGCACGTCTATCCTACATCTGTCTTTCCTCAATTTGAATTTATGCCCTCTCAGGTGATTTTTCTGAGCTAGAGGAAGAATCCCATCAGCATTGAGCATGCTTAAACCATTCAAGGCTTTATACACCTCTATCAGATCACCTCGCTGGTGCCTAGTCTCCAGACACTGTAATTTGCAAAACTTAAGCCTTTCTTCGTAAGAGCACCCCTTTGTTCCATTCACTAATCTTGTTGCCCTTCTCTGTACTCGTTCCAGCAGCTCTACATCCTTCTTGAAATGAGGTCTCCAGACCTGTATACAGTACTCTAGGTGTGGCCTGACCATCGCCTTATACAATGGAATAATCACCCTCCTTATCCCTGCTGGAAAAATTCCTGTATATCATTGACAATACTCCATGAGCTACTCTTGCAGCCCTTCTGCACTGCTCAGAGAACTTCATATCTGCCTGCACAACCACCCCCAAGTCCCTTTCATTCTCTACCACTGTCAGTGTAGTACCACAGAGTTGATACGTTGCTCTGGGTTGCTGTTTCCCATGTGTAGTACTTTACATTTATCAATGTTAAACTTCATTTGCCACCTCTCAGCCCATCTGCTCAACCTTTCCAGATCCTGTTGCAGCAGCATAGTGTCAGTAGTGTCCTTGACAACCCTGCCAACCTTTGTATCGTCTGCAAACTTGGACATTAAGCCCGATATACCATCATCAATATCATTTATAAATACAGAAAACAATAATGGACCCAACACTGAGCCCTGAGGGACTCCACTAATAACATCAGTCCACGATGAGCAGTGTCCATTGATTACCACTCTCTGTCTTCTCCCCCTCAACCACCCCTTTATCCATAGCAGCAATTTGCCTCCAATGTCACACTGCTCCAATTTGTGTAACAGTCTTCCATGTGCAACAGTATCAAAAAGCCTTTCTAAGATCCAAGTATATAATATCAAAGTTATTCCCTGCATCCAGTTCTTTTGTGACTGCATCATAGTATCCAATCAAGTTGGTCAGGCAAGACTTCCCCTTAACAAAACCATGCTGTGTCTGAGCTATAACTGAAGTCTTGTCTAAATGATCCTGCAGTGCTTCTTTAACCAGTGCCCTCCATTAATTTTCCTGGAACAGAAGTTAAGCTCACAGGTCTATAATTACTTGTGTCAGCCTTTGATCCTCCTTTGTGAATTGGGGTCACATTTGCACATTTCCAGTCTATGGGTACCTCCCCTGAGTCCAAGGAAGCTCTCATAATTATGGCTAAGGGTTTGCTTATTTCCTTTGCTGCCTCCTTTAATATAACTGGATAGATCCCATCCACCCCGGGTGCCTTTCTTGTGTTTATCTTCAACAGTTTCTCCTCCACTTTACTCCCAGTTATTTCAAGATTCTGTAGCTTACTGCTAGAGTTGAATACACCTCTGGCATTCCCCTCGCTGAATAACTCCTCATGTGTGAATGTCGATGCAAAATATTCATTTAGTTTGTTAGCTACCTGAGCAGGATCATCAACACTTGACCCATCAATATCAAGTGGACCAATCTGATTCACCACCTTCCTTCTAGAGTTTACATAAGTAAAGAACTCTTTGCTGTTTTTCTTTGCATCCCTTGCCAAGGATTTCTCGTAATCTGCCTTCGCCTGCCTAACCTCCTTTGTAACTTGGTTGCATATCAACTTGTATCTATCTCTGATAATTATCTGATCAGTAAAGCAGAATGTCTCAGTAATATTATTGTAGATCTTTAATAGCTTCAAGAAATCTCTGATAATTATCTAGATTTTACATAATTTAGCCATTGCCTATAAAACAGGAAAAATCATCTTGCGCTCCTTTGTTGTTGTTTTTTTTTAAATTACACAGCTAATAATAATATAAAAAGTATAAGTAAACAAATAATATAAAATATAATAATACAAAATTATAGGAAGACTTTTAATGAAAACAAATCAGGTTGCATGATTGGGCTAAGCATTATTTCTATTCCTAAGTATGCCTCCATATCCTCCGGAAACTAGTCATCCATCTCATGAGGTTTATAGGAATCAACCAAGAAGCATTTCTGAATATGAGCCTGGTCACTCTTCTATTGCCGAAAAGGAATTTCGTAAGGTATGCCATTTTCTCACTGCTTTCCTTACCGTGTGTGTGTGTGTGTGTGTGTGTGTGTGTGTGTGTGTGTGTGTGTGTGTGTGTGTGTGTGTGTGTGTGTGTGTGTGTGTGTGTGTGTGTTATATTTGTCCTTTTAGTGATATATTATTTGATTATATTAATGTGAGTCAAGATTAACTTCAAAAATTTTGATCAGCTGCTCTTATCAGCTCTCTGCCGAAAAATAAACATACAAACAAACAGTTAAAGCAACAAATGAATAACATAAATCAACTCATAAGTGACCACAGCAACTCAATTTTAGATTTCACTTAGAATGGGGGAGTCTACCTTGCATTCTGAGTAAAACTAGTTGGAGAGCAGCTGCAAATACTAAAGAGAGAGAAAATGATGCAAAAAGGCTATAGCTATATAGTTTTTCTCACACTCACAGTGACTACAATTTAAAACTTAAGAACACAAAACTTGTGTTCTGGCTACTTTTTGTTGTAATCACGTCTTATCATAATTTTTTTTCTTTTGCATCCACATTTTTATTTGTATATGGAAAAATATTTCTTCCATGAATGGCTATATAATAGGTAAAATGATAATTATTAATGGACAAAACATATAGCTGTCTGATTAATAACTAGTAAATAATAATGACTCTTTGCCTACTCTGGTGATCCTTGGCAACAGGGGATTGCCATGGAGTCACTAGACTAATTTGTTATTGTAGAGACAACCAATTACTGGAATAGCAAATTGCCCACAGCACAGTCGACCATGAAAACAAACAAGTATGACCTCTTTTAGCATTAGCAGAGGCATATGATGCAAGAAACCAAACTTATACAGCATCAGCCAAAAAAAAAAAAAAAAACATTTCACACATCCATTTGCTTTAAAAGTTTGTCCAGTTCTTCCTTGAATTTATTTAAGCTGTCTTAAATAAATTTGAGATAGCTTAAATAAATTGTGTTCCAGCAATCAACTACCGGCTAAAGGCAAATTTCTGCAGATCTGTTCTACAACTGTCTTTCCTCAATTTGAATTTATGCTTCCTCAGGTTTGTAATCTGAGGAGAAGAATCACATCAGCATTGAGTGCTCAAACCATTCAAAGCCTTGTACACCTCAATCAGATCACCTCGCAGGTGCCTAGTCTCCAGATGCTGAAATTTGCAGAATTTAAGCCTTTCTTGGTAAGAGCACCCCTTCATTTCCTCACCAATCTTGTTGCCCCTCTTACTCATTCTAGCAACTCTATATCCTTCCTAAAATGAGGCCTCCAGACCTGTACACAGTACTTAAGGTGCAGCCTGGCCATTATAGTATCAGTGTTAGCAAGGGGCTCACATTTGGTGAATATGGGCTTGGCACACCCAGGGTCCTGAGCTGCTGGATATCATCATTATTTTCTTCTCTTCTCTTTCTTGGTGATTCCCTTCTACTTCTCTCTCTCTCTCTCTCTCTCTCTCTCTCTCTCTCTCTCTCTCTCTCTCTCTCTCTCTCTCTCTCTCTCAGGGTAATTCAGAATTTTTTTTTTTTTTTTGTCTAGTGCACATATGCCTCAGGCTTCCTTGCACCATAAGGCTAATAATAATAATAATAATAATGGCAACATGGTGCAAGGAAGCCTATGGCTTATGCTGCACTAGCTAAAAAAAATAATAATAATAATAAAAAAATAATATAACAAAAAATAAATAATAATAATTAATAAGAGAAAGGGAAATAGACAATCCTTTGTGTTTCTCTCCTCCCATAGGTAATTATCCAGCTGACATTTGAATTTCCCCAAACTGTCAGCCTCTACCACCCATGTAAGTAACTTATTCCAGTAATTTATAACTCGCTGGCTAAAATAAAACCTCTTCTCATAACTTGAAATTATGGTCCCTAGTTCTAGAATCATTTATAACCGTGAAAATTTCGCCCTCATTCATTTTACTTATACCTCTCAGAATCTTAAACACCTCTATCAAGTCTTCTCTAAGGTGCTTAGTTTTCAAGCTCTGTAACTCACATATTCTAAGTGTTTCCTCATATGTTTTTGGACCCTTTCAAGAAGCACAATGTCTTTCTTTAGGTGCAGTCTATCTACATAATTGAACACAGATTCCAATTGTGGTCTAACAATAGCCTTATACAATGGGATTATGACGTCCTTATCTCTACTAGCAATTGTTCAATAAATCATCGATAGGACACCACGGACCTTTCTTGCAACCAGTCTACAATGCTTGGAGAACTGCATGTATGTGACTGTATCGTAATACCCAAGTCCCTTTCCTCCAATATGTGCTTTAGTTAGACTC
Source organism: Mastigoproctus giganteus (assembly GCF_048544385.1). Taxonomy (NCBI): domain Eukaryota; kingdom Metazoa; phylum Arthropoda; class Arachnida; order Uropygi; family Thelyphonidae; genus Mastigoproctus; species Mastigoproctus giganteus. The sequence goes on along the minus strand of NC_143581.1, from coordinate 222,039,510 downwards.
CACCAAGTGTATAAGTTATTTTGGGGTTACTGTTCCCCAGGTGCAATACCTTACACTTTGCTAGATTAAAGCATAGCTGCCATTTTTTCTGACCATCTCTGAAGTCTATCTAGGTCACTCTGAAAAAGCTCTGATTGGTGGTGATCATTAACTACTCTACCAATCTTTACATCATCTGCAAATTTAGACATCATGCCCTTCATTGATGTCATTTATGAAAATCAAAAACAATAGTGGTCCTAATACTGATCCAGGTGCCTCCATAGCCAGGTGGGTAGGAGTGGCAGTGCGTAGCACACACTTCTTGATTAGACCGGGGTTCGAGCCCATGACCACCAAACACGGAGGATGCAGAAAGGTCAGGAATGACCACCGCATATCCCCGGAGCAATATGGTCTTAGTTGCTAATGCTCCTAAAAACCAAATGACGACAACAACAACAACAATACTGATCGTTGGGGAACTGCACTTCTTACATCAACCCAGTCTGAGGAATAACCTTTTATCACAACCCTCTGCCTCCTGCCCTGAAGCCATCCAGCTATCCATCTAAGGATTTTCCCTATAATTAAATGCTCATGTGGGACTGAGTCAAATGCTTTGCTGAAATCCAAATAAACGATGCCAAAATTATTGCCTAAGTCCGGAATCACTCTTGAGTGACCCTGTCAAAATAGCTAACCAGATTATTTAAACGTGGTTTTCCCGTTACAAAACCATGCTGTGAGTATCCTTCAGAATTCCATTTCTACCTAAATGATCCTGAATTCCATCCTTGATCATTGTCTCCATTATCTACCCTACTACTTGAAGCTAGACTAACCAGCTGGTAATTTCCCACTTCACTCTTAAACCCGCCTTATGTATTGGAGATACATTGGGACTTTTCCAATCCAATGGAATCACTCCCGAGTCTAGTGATGCTCAAATTAGCCTCAATAGTTCAATGCACTCACTTGCCACCGCCCTTAAGATTATAGGATATATGCCATCAACCCCAGGAGCCGTACTGGCCTGTAGGCTCAAGTTTTTTTTATTAAATAAACATGTGAAATTTCAACATCATTAATTACATCTTCACTCCCATAATTTCTCATTGACACAAAGGGTTTTTCTTTTGCGAATATTGATGCAAAGTAACTGTTGAGTTCATCTGCAACTTCAGCTGGGGTTTTTTTTTTTTTTTTTTTTTTTTTTAGTTAGTTGTTGGCGCATCGGCTTCTGTGGCCATAATGCACCTCCCAAGGTTTTTGCAGTACTCTGATCCAAGCCCGAGGCAGGATTCGAACCCGCGACCTTTGGGTTGCCAGGCAGGCACTTTATCCACCTGGCTAGCCCGGTCGGCTTTCAGCTGGGGTATCTAATACTATCCAACGTCCATTACATAAAGGTCCAAGCTTGTTTGTCCTTCTCTTCTTTGCATTTATATACGTGAAGAATTCCTTATTTCCCCTCTTTGCTCTTTTTGCCAGTGATTTCTTATAATCTGCCTTTGCCAGCCTAACCTTTTCTGTGGCACTATTACAGATCAATTTGTAGCTGTTATAGCTTCAGTACTTTTTATTGCTGTGTAACTTTTCTATGCCGTCTTTTTCTGCTCCAGTAATCTGGCAACTTCAGTATTCATCCAACTTGGAATTCTCCTCGTGGAGTATTTTTTTAATGGTATATAAGCATTCAAGGCTTCTGTGATTAATGTTTTAAAGGTATACCATAATTAAATTGTATTCGGTCTCTGTGAGATATCTACTCAGTTAACAGAGGCTATGTAGCATCTTAAGCCATTATTTCCTTTCCTGAATTTATAACCCGTTCCTTTTCCTTTAACTACTGCTACCTCTCTCTTCATCGTCCACCGTAGAACTCCGTGATCACTTCCTACTACTGGTTCCTTACTGTCAACCCTATTATGTCATCTGGTTCATGGGTGATGATGAGGTCTAGAGTATTCTTTTCCCTAGTACTTTCCCTGACATGTTGATAAAAATAGCAATCATTTAGTTGATTTAAAAATTTTGTCCCCCATGTGGAGTTTCCTTCCCATTTGCTCCAATCAATTAGAGGCAAATTAAAATCACCCATAATAAGACATTCATGCTTACTTGCCCATTCCCATTTGAATGTAGAGACTTTCATCATAATCTTCACAATCACCTGGCCTGGAGATTACTCTCACTCTCATTATACCTTTGCTTCCAACTATCTCACACCATACAGATTCTATACTAGCATGCGAAACGTCTGAATCCGGGAACACTTTTGTCGCGCTCAGGCTGCTTTTGATAAGAAGCATGACCCGACCATCCCTTCTATCTTCCCTATCCTTCCTAAATACATTATACCATACTGAAATTCATCATCCCTTATTTCCACATGGCACCACGTTTCCATAATCCCTATTATGTCAGTGCTACTTGTCCTAACCAACAGTTCAAATTCATTCGTTTTATTGGTAACACTTCTGGCATTGCTGTATAAACAATTAAGACTTAGTGTTCTTGTATAGTGAACTACCCTGATACACTCCTTAAAGTTATTTAAGCAAGCTTCCCTGGCATTAGCTGCCCGCTCATTTGAAACATTTCTGCCTTCAGAACATCTTGCTAATATGTTCTGTTGCAGTAACAAACAAGAACTCTTGAGGTATGTGCAAGCATTACTTTGACCAATATCTGTCTCTACAAAACAGAATCCTTCTACCAGAAGTGCGGGCTAAGCTCATAGAAATTTCCTCCCTAAAGCCTTGCAGAGTTAATCCACAGGGCTTTCAGCATATAATCCCTCCTATCGTGCCTGGGCAGAATTGCAGACACATAGACATTGTGACCTAACTCATGGTATTTCTTCAGCATGGTCCTATATTTGTCTAACAACTCATCAGATCGTGTATGCTTAATGTCATTAGTACCCACATTAATAATAATATTCTCTCTATCCCCCTTAAAATCTGACAGTGTTTTGGTGACATCCTTAATAGTTGCTCCTGGCAGACATACCCGGGTTCTAGTCCACCTATCCTTATTACAAAAAATATTTCCCATTTCCCTGACAATGGAGTCTCCAAAACTAAGTTCTTTTGAACCAGAATAGTTTGCACTTGATTATTCTGTTCTGGGGCCCGAATCGGGAGTGCATCACTTGGTAGGTTACTAGAGTCTTGAGTTTCTGATGAGCTCCCAACTACATTATTCTCGAGGGCAAGCATCCATTTTTTTCAGGGACTCAAATTGTTCTAGCAATGCACCAAATTTTAATTTAAGATCGGTGCACTCCTTAAAATGGTGACAAAGAAAAATTTCCCTGATATTGACTGGAATTTGGGGGCTGGTTACTCACACACTAGCAGGACTTTTGTGGATTTATTGGATGATTGTTTTCTACATCAGCATGTTCGGGAGGCAACTAGAGGGAGTAATACTCTTGATTTGATTATCAGCAGTGATTCTTCATGCATTAAGAATCTGCAGATAAATGAACCACTAGGTGGCAGTGATCACAGTGTGCTGAAGTGGGATTTACTCAAAGAGGTAACTACCATTAGGGGTAAAGGGAAGGGTTATTGCTTCCGTAAAGGCGACTACGATGGACTGAGACAGTATTTAAATTCTATACAGTGGGACCAACTGATGATGTTACCAACAGCAAATTCAAAATGGGAAGCATTCAAAGAACTTATCTTGGAAGCTACTAGGCTTTACATACCAACTAAGAAATATTGTTCAAGGTTTAGGCCAAAATGGATGTCGGATGAACTAATGAGGCATATGGCAGAGAAGAAAAATGCATGGGATACATACAAATTAACACATGACACAGAAGCCTATGATAGATACAAGTTGATATGCAACCAAGTTACAAAGGAGGTTAGGCAGGCGAAGGCAGATTACGAGAAATCCTTGGCAAGGGATGCAAAGAAAAACAGCAAAGAGTTCTTTACTTATGTAAACTCTAGAAGGAAGGGGGTGAATCAGATTGGTCCACTTGATATTGATGGGTCAAGTGTTGATGATCCTGCTCAGGTAGCTAACAAACTAAATGAATATTTTGCATCGACATTCACACATGAGGAGTTATTCAGCGAGGGGAATGCCAGAGGTGTATTCAACTCTAGCAGTAAGCTACAGAATCTTGAAATAACTGGGAGTAAAGTGGAGGAGAAACTGTTGAAGATAAACACAAGAAAGGCACCCGGGGTGGATGGGATCTATCCAGTTATATTAAAGGAGGCAGCAAAGGAAGTAAGCAAACCCTTAGCCATAATTATGAGAGCTTCCTTGGACTCAGGGGAGGTACCCATAGACTGGAAATGTGCAAATGTGACCCCAATTCACAAAGGAGGTTCAAAGGCTGACACAAGTAATTATAGACCTGTGAGCTTAACTTCTGTTCCAGGAAAATTAATGGAGGCACTGGTTAAAGAAGCACTGCAGGATCATTTAGACAAGACTTCAGTTATAGCTCAGACTCAGCATGGTTTTGTTAAGGGGAAGTCTTGCCTGACCAACTTGATTGGATACTATGATGCAGTCACAAAAGAACTGGATGCAGGGAATAACTTTGATATTATATACTTGGATCTTAGAAAGGCTTTTGATACTGTTGCACATGGAAGACTGCTACACAAATTGGAGCAGTGTGACATTGGAGGCAAATTGCTGCTATGGATAAAGGGGTGGTTGAGGGGGAGAAGACAGAGAGTGGTAATCAATGGACACTGCTCATCGTGGACTGATGTTATTAGTGGAGTCCCTCAGGGCTCAGTGTTGGGTCCATTATTGTTTTCTGTATTTATAAATGATATTGATGATGGTATATCGGGCTTAATGTCCAAGTTTGCAGACGATACAAAGGTTGGCAGGGTTGTCAAGGACACTACTGACACTATGCTGCTGCAACAGGATCTGGAAAGGTTGAGCAGATGGGCTGAGAGGTGGCAAATGAAGTTTAACATTGATAAATGTAAAGTACTACACATGGGAAACAGCAACCCCAGAGCAACATATCAACTCTGTGGTACTGCACTGACAGTGGTAGAGAATGAAAGGGACTTGGGGGTGGTTGTGCAGGCAGATATGAAGTTCTCTGAGCAGTGCAGAAGGGCTGCAAGAGTAGCTCATGGAGTATTGTCAATGATATACAGGAATTTTTCCAGCAGGGATAAGGAGGTGATTATTCCATTGTATAAGGCGATGGTCAGGCCACACCTAGAGTACTGTATACAGGTCTGGAGGCCTCATTTCAAGAAGGATGTAGAGCTGCTGGAACGAGTACAGAGAAGGGCAACAAGATTAGTGAATGGAACAAAGGGGTGCTCTTACGAAGAAAGGCTTAAGTTTTGCAAATTACAGTGTCTGGAGACTAGGCACCAGCGAGGTGATCTGATAGAGGTGTATAAAGCCTTGAATGGTTTAAGCATGCTCAATGCTGATGGGATTCTTCCTCTAGCTCAGAAAAATCACCTGAGAGGGCATAAATTCAAATTGAGGAAAGACAGATGTAGGATAGACGTGCGGAAATTTGCCTTTAGCCAGCGGGTGGTTGGTTGGTGGAACAGACTTCCATCCCTTGTGGTGGAGGTTGATAGCCTAAATAAGTTTAAGGCTCAACTGGACAGGTATTTTGAACGAACAGAGGGGTGAAGTGGAAGTGGGTTTTTTTTTTTTTTTTTTTATTTTGGCTGATGCTGCATAAGCTTGCTTTCTTGCATCAAATGCCTCTACTAATGCTAATGCTAATGCTAATCTCCAAGTGAGCTAGGATTATCCACTAGGTTGACCTTGGAATACATGCCACAGGTTCTGCAAAGGATAAAATCATGACTCACCTGGAAATCACCACCGGCTATTTCTGTATGAGTCATGGTACCCTCTGACGAAGTGATCAAGGCAGATCTTGTAATAACCATTATGAAATCTACTAATTATTAATAAAAGAAACTTTCAAAAAATTATATTTATAGTATTAAAAAAATCAAACTATTACAGGAAAAAACTTACCAAAATAAACTTTATAATATACTAATTAACCTTTGAAATCCTGCTCTATTTCACTAATCCTCTCTAACCCCCTCTTATCTATACATCTTTGCTGTCGCTATGAAGAGCTCCAATAGGCATGTTTGCTCACCACAAATGCCAACAGTAGAATGCTCATTTTTGTCTGTGATTCCCAGAATTAAGTAAGATCACAGCATTAAGTGATAGAATACACTACCATCAGATCGTATATGCATTATAGACAAAGTAACTTATGTGCCATTAAACCCCATAAGATTGTATACAAAGGGATAATCACTCTACACCCCCCCCCTTAAAATCTGACAGTCTTTTGGTGACATCACATTTTTTCCCTCCTTATCCCTACTAGAAAAATTCCTGTAATATCATTGACAAGACACCATGACCTGCTCTGGCAGCCTGTCTGCACTTCTCAGAAAGCTTCATATTTGATTGCACAATTACCCCCAGGTCTTCTTCATTCTCTACTACCCTGAGTGTAGTACTGCACACTTGGTATGTTTCTGTGGGATTACTTCTACCCATATGCAGTAATTTGCATTTGTCATCCTGCACTTTGGTGTTTTTCTGCCTTCTACCTCATAAACACTGTTTTGTAACATATTGCATTTTCTCCACTCCTGCTGCTTATTGAAATTTTTTTTAAGTTAACTTCTATCCATATTATTACAAGTAATACTTTTTGAAAGCGGAGTGTTTATCTGAAGCACAGCACTAAAGCACCTCGTTGTAACTGCACCACAATTTGAGAAATCTGTTCTGTTCATAAGTTCACCTCTATACTGTTCAGAAACTTTGTATCATTTTATTTTTGCTTCCCATTTTGAACTTGGGTACAAATCTTGGATAGAAATAATTCCTGCATGATTTTTAAATAACATCACATTAATTAAGAGTTAAAATGCAAATGATATACGTTGCATAAAACAACTTAATTCCAACATTTCACCACATACCAGATATTTCAAGCTCAATTTGATTTCACAAATTCTTACTCAAATTGATTAAATAAGAAGAAGTTTGTAAGATATGGTCCTTTGTGGAGGTCTTTCTTTTATTGACTCTTCAACTATAATCAATTGAATAGAAACTTAGACAGACATGACATGGTGCATTGAATCAATATGTTCAAAATGGCTATCACTAAATGCTCTAAAACTGCCATTTGTACTTCCTCCCCTCCCCGACTGCAACACCAAGAAGAAAGAGTGGAGACCAGCCCCAGAGCTCAGTAAATATTGCTCATCATGGGACACAATGCGTTTCACTACCCAGTGGCTATTGAATAGATTCCACCTCCCATATCAGGTGAAGTGATCAGGACTCCACAAATGCCCATGCATTTTTGGAGTCTGTCTAGTGTAGTAGTATATACTATTACCTAAGGCCTCTATTACTTTGATTTTAATATCATATAAATTTATTACTCTGTTATTTATGTCCATGGTGGAGTTGAAACATACAGAATTAACTCCACAGTAAGGACTTTTCTTTTATTTTTATATATTTTTTTCCTGCATAATTATTTCTTAAATTTTCACATATTGGAAACCTAATTTAACTTTTATTATGTGGAAAAGTATTTTCTTCAGCTTAATGAAGTTAGTATATACTACTACCAAAGGCCATTCTCAAATTACATTGGGCATTTGTCTTAATAAATTTGTTTTTACAGTGTATACATATGATGCTTATATTCTGAAAGCCCTGCCATTTTTAAGATTTCAGTAAGAGAGAATAGCATGCTAATAAAAATTTCATTGCAGACAAAAAAAGATTAGGGCTTTGGCTTTCTGATTTGGTTTTAAGTTTTTGCTGAGTGCAGGTCTTGCTTTGGGAAAGAGAGACAATGATGAATTTCCAAATAACCATCTATGCTGAGAGCATCCAATCTTCCTGATAGTAGTTTGAGCTAATGTCAACATATTCTTTTTAGTCTGTTTCCAGGAAGGATCATTGAGTTGGAACGAAGAATGGCTCCAGTGACTGCTGTTGGTAAATAAAATGGTAAGTGGTTAATCTGAGATTCTGTTTAACCATCTCAAACCCAGTATTCAGTGCCGATGAAAGCTTTCAGATTGCTTGGTGGGACCCAGAACCAAATTCAGAAAGGACAGGAGAAGATGGGGCGGGGGGGGGGGATTATGCTTTTGGTAAAGAAGCACATAGACACCAAGGCTGTGAAACTGTGGATGTGGGTAGCCAGTATAATGTTGAGTCAGTTTAGTGTGGTATAAGCTCTGGAAAAACAAAAATGTGAGCAGGACTATGTTATAGGTAAAATGGCCAATTAGTATAATAGAGTGAGTCAGTAAATCAGAATGGGGGATTTTGACTTCCATATATTGATTGGAACTTTTGGATTTGTCACTTACACAGTAGCACAACTTTTCTGAATATAATTATTGTATGACTCTTTTCTACACCAGCATGTTATAGAGGCAACAAGTAAAAGCAGTACTCTTGATCTGATTAATAGCACTGATGATTCATACCTTGAGAATCTCCAGATAAAGGAACCACCAGGTGACAGTGATTATAGTGTATTGATATGTGATTTACTTAAAAGATATAACTACTGTAAAGGGTTAAGGAAAGGGATTTTTTTTCATTATTCTTTGGGATGTATTTCCTGTTATTCTCTTTCTATATAAGCAGACTTTATTTTACAACTTCAAAATTTTAAATAACATTTCTTGTCTTGCTAGTGTCAACAAAAATATTGTTCATATTTCACTCCTGATCTCTAAAAAAGGGCCATTATAGAAGGGGTTATTCTTTTGTAAAGGTGGCTTTACAAAATGCTACAGTGGTCTTAGACACTGCAAATACTAAATTATAAGCATTCAGGAAAGTAATTATAGAAGCTACTAGGCTTTTTATATCATCTTAGAAATAATGTTCAAGATTTAGATCTAAATGGATGTCTGATGAAGAGTGGCAGAGATAAAAAATGCATGGGATAGTTATAAATTATCAAGGGGCACAGAAACCAACAATACGTACAAGCTAGTAACAGTATGTGTTTATTATAGGGAAGTCCATTCAGACTAATCTAATATGCTATTATGAGCTTGTCACAGAAGAACTGGATGCAAAAGATAATTTTGACATAATATATTTTGACTTTAATAAGGCTTTTGGAACAATATGTTCCAAAAGCCTTATTAAACTATAGACTGCTCAGGCTGATTTTGGTGATAGCAAAAATCATGGAAGCAGTGGTCAAGAGTGAGGTATACCAGGACATTTGAATAAATATGGAATTCTGAAGGATACACAACATGAAGGTAAAATAGATGAAATCAAGTTTAACTTAATTGTCCATTTTGACAGAGCTACTGTAAGCTGGACATAGGAAATATTTTTCGCATTGTTTATTTGGATTTTAACAATCCCAATGAGAAGTTACTGTATAAGCTGGAACACGTTGGGAGTACCTGTAAGATTTATTAAATGGATTGCAGGCTGCAGAATAGGAAACGGAAAGTTATAATTAATGGACATGCTTCAGATTGATCTAACATTGGAAGTGCCCCTCCCCACCAGTATTGGAACTTCTGTTATTTCTATTTTTTTTTTTTTATTTATTTATTTTTTTTTTATTGACAATGGGATGGAGGGCTTGAAATCAAATTTTTCAGATAATGTCAAGATTGGAAGAGTGATTAATTATTGGCACCAAGCCAGTGCTCCTTCAGAATGACTTGAATAGGCTTCAAGGATGGTCAGAAAAGTGGCAGCCCTGCTTTAATGTAGAAAAATGCAAGGTTACCCTGGGTGAATAGCAACTCCAAACTAACTTGCACACTTGGTGGTTGGTGGAACTGAATTAAAAACAGCAAAGGAAGAAAAGAATTTTGGGTTTACAATACAGGTGGATATGATATTCTCTGTGCAGTGTGGACAGGCTGCAAAGCCCTCTTGAAGCCTGGTATTTAACAAATCCCTCCTTGAAGCCTGGTATTTAACAAAACCTTTTACTGATTTATCAAACATTTGCTTATAGAGATAAAGAAGTCATAATCCCACTGTATAAGGAAATTGTATGACCACATATGGAATATGTGCAAATATATAGACTACACTTGAAAAAAGACATTGAACTTCTTGAAAGGATCCAAAGAAGGGCAGCTTGCTTGGTGAGACCTGCAAGAGAGTGCTCAAAAGAGGAAAGACTTCAAATATGTGGGCTATAAAGCTTGCTAACTAAGCACCTTAGAGGGGGGAACTTGATTGAGGTCTGTAAATCCTTAGGAAGGAAAAGCAAAATGTTCAGTTATAAATGAGTCCAGAATTAGGAGGCCATATTTAAAATTACAGGGGAAGAAGTTTAGATGGGATTGGAGGAAGTTTTCTGTTAGTCAGCAAGTTGTTAAATTACTGGAATAAATAAACCTCTGTGGGTAGTTTAGGCCGATGTTTGGAGATTTCAGTGGTCAGCTGGATAGGTATCTACTTGAGGAGGGAAACACATAAGTAATTTATTTTATTTTTATTATTTTTATTTTTTTGATATTGGTGTGGCAAAAACCTGGACTAACTTTTAGTATATATGTCTAATACTAATACTGTGGTGAATAAGTGGTTATAAATGACTGCTGCCCTGAGTGGACTTGTCTTTTATGAAGTTGCACAGGGTTCAGTACCAAGTCCACAATTTATTCTGATATTTGTTAATGACATCACTGAGCACATAACAGGGTTATTATGTCCTCATTGATGTCACTGATAATTAGGAAATGCTCTTTTTGCCAAAAGGTTAACTGTTAAGAATAAATTATCACCTAAACTTGAGAAGTTATGTAAATTTAAGGAAAAGTTGGAACTGAATGGAACTAGGTGACATTTTTTTATTTTATTTATTTTTAAGGCTGATGCTGAATATGCCTGGTTTTCTTGCATTCATTTTCTTTTATTAATACTAATACCTGATAGTTCAGAAATACTTGATATAGGCAAAGTTCATTCACTCAGTACTAAATGCTGAATGCAAAAACTAAATGTAAACCAAATCAAACATACAGACTAAAAATAAGCTTTAATTTTAACAATATGGGGACCCAACCTTTTTGGGAGGGAATGGTTCCATATTGTCAAAGTACAGCAAGGCCTCAACAAACAAAAGAGGACAGTATTTAAATAACCCTTAAACCTCTCCATTGGGTCTGTGACTCCATGTACGTATTTTACCAGCACACTGGCACACTGGCAAAATACGTACCAAATTAAAATCTCTTATTCTGGGGTATTTATGTATGGTTTTCATTTAATTAACTAAGTTCGGCATGTAATATTAAACTCACATGTAATATTAAACTCACATGTAATAGGGATATTACATGTAATTAAATTACATTTAATATTAAATTTACATGTCTCCTCCACCAATTACTTTCAACTAAGCTGTCTCAGCAGGCATATCATCAGGGTAGTGCATGGCTACATTGAATGAAAAAGAACATTGTTATTTTAATTTTCAGGTTTTCTTTCATGATAAGTATCTTTCAGGTGTGGTAGTAGTCATATGGCCAGAGCCTCACTGGAGGGGTTTAAAGGTTATTGAAAAGGGACTTTTTGTTGATGCATTTAAAATCTTTTCAAAATTAAAATGTACAGAAGTATAGTGTAATAACTAACATTTTTTATTTCCTATATTAATTAATCCTTTGATCCAAGTTTTATCACTTTAGTGTATGTACCATGTTGAGATTATATTTATATATTTTGGGAAATCAATTTAATTTCAGAAATTTTCAATTATATACAGATTATAAATGTAAAGTGCTTAATTTTTAGCATTTCTTTCAAATAAAAAAATAAATAAATAAACTTAGCCTAAAATTCATTTTGAGAGGATTAAGCTAATGCTTTTTACCACCTAAATTCTGACCATTATATATTGTTGAGGCATGCAATTGTCCATAAAGCAGTTAAATTGGATATTGTGAACTTCCTGAACAAACAGCTGACTGCAGCTTTCTGTGTATTTGTGCCATCCAAATTAAAGAATGGGAGTGCAAGAGATAGCACATTTTCTTTATCATATGGAGGGTGTGATGCCTGCTTTTCATCTGTTGCTTTATGGGATTTTGCATTTGTAAATGATTTAGATTCCTATAATATAAGAAAAATGTCTAATTCTAAGATTGACAAAAAAATAATAAAAAAAATTGAAGTTTGAAATTTGATTAAGTAGACTAACAAAAAACTTTTTCCGCAACCAATGTGCATTACATAAGACAAAAGCAGATGTTATCTGATAATCAACAGCCTTTAACTTTTTATAATATCTCACGTCGAATTATTTTAATTATGTGCTAAATTAAAAGATAGGAAATTTTATTCATATAATACATATAATGTTATTTTGTTAAATAATGATTGTAATTGGAGAATTAAGGTAAGTTTTCTTCTCCCCATTCAGTTCTGGGCAGACTTCTGGGAGACTGTAGGAAATTTGGTATGGTTAATTTTTTATCTTCTCTCTCTGGCATGGCTGTGTACGTGTTACTATTCCCTGTACTCCTAACTTCCTACGTGATAAGTACTAATATCCTAATTGAATTGGACACTTTTGCTGCTTGATGGTGCAGTTTAACCCATGATTTGATTATATATTGCATGTTGATTTTTTCAAGTGTTCTTATTTTCTGTGAATGAAGGATTTTGCTTGAAAATTAGAGGTATTCAGCTTCATTTCATTGTGATGAAATCAATGACGTATTAAAATCAGTAGGATTAACTGTTAATTAAGACACTTTTAGGTGATATGAACAGACTTTATTAAAGAATTTAGATTAATAATATTTGATTATTCAAATGCAGTCTTACTGTTATTGACAGTAGGATTAGATTTCAATATGTAAAATCTAATCTTACTGTCAATAGGATTGGATTTCAATACATAAAAGTAGGTTTTTTTTAAAAAATATATCCATAGTGCTGGTTAAAATTTAAAAAAAAAGAGGAAAGAATATGATTTGTTGATTTAATGATACATCAGCATCATAGGCCATACTGCACTAGTTATTATGAAGACTGCTGATTATCAGCAATGATTATTCATGCATTAAGAATTTACTGATAAAGGAACCACTAGGTGGCAGTGATCACAGTATACCGATATGGGATTTACTTACAGATGTAACTACCATCAGGGGTAAAGGGAAGGGTTTTTTCTTTCGTAAAGATGACTACAGTGGTCTCGGAGAATTTTAAAATTTATACAGTGGGACTAACTCATGATGTTAGCAACAGCAAATTCTAAATGGGAAGCAGTCAAGGAAGTAATTTTGGAAGCTACTAGGCTTTTTGTTCCAACCAAGAAATATTGTTCTAGGTTCAGCCCCAAATGGATGTCAGATGAACTAAGGAGACTTGTGGCAGAGAAGAAAAATGCATGGGATGCATATAAATTATCAGGCAACACAGAAGCCTATGGTAGATATAAGCTAGTCTGTAATCAAGTCACAAAGGAGGTTAGGCAAGCAAAGGCAGATTATGAGCAATCTTTGGCAAAAGATACAAAGAAAAACAGCAAAGAGTTCTTTACTTATATAAACTCTAAAAGGAAGGGGATGAATCGGATTGGTCCACTTGATATCAGTGGTTCGACTGCAGATGATCATTCTCAGATAGCTGCCAAACTAAATGAGTATTTTGCATCTACATTCACACACGAGGAGTTATTCAAGGAGGAGAAGGCCAGATGTTTATCAAACTCTAACAAGGAGTTAAATGATTTTGCAATAACTGACAGTAAAGTAGAGGAGAAATAGTTGAAGTTAAATATAAAAAAGGCACCTGGGGTGGATGGTATCTATCCAGTTATATTAAAGGAGGCAGCAAAGAAAGTAAGCAAACTCTTAGCGATAATTATGAGAGCATCCTTGGACACAAGGGAAGACCCTACAGACTGAAGATATGCAAATGTATTTCCAGTTCACAAAGGGGGGGGGGTCAAAGGGTGACATAAGTAATTACAGACCTGCCGGTTTGACTTCTGTTCAAGGGAAAATAATGGAGTCACTGGTTAAAGAAGCATTGCAGGATCATCTAGACAAGACTGCAGTAATAATTCAGACACAGCATGGGTTTGTTAAGGAGAAGTCTTGTCTGATCCATTTGATTGGATACTATAACGTGGTCACAAAGGAACTGGATGGAAAAAATAATTTTGATATCATACTTGGATTTCAGGAAAGCTTTTTATACTGTTGCACATTAGCATTAATAGAGGCATATGATGCAAGAAAGGAAGCTTATACAGCATCAGCAAAAAAACAACAAAACTTCCCATTTCACCCATCCATTTGCTCGAAATGTTTGTCTAGTTCTGCCTTGAATTTATTTAAGCTGTCAACTTCTACAATAACAGATGATAGTTTGTTCCAGCAATCAATCACATGCTAGCTAAAGGCAAATTTTCGTGCATCTATTCTATAACTGTGTTTCCTCAATTTGAATTTATGTCCCTTCAGGCGATTAATCTGGATAAGAGAAAGAATCCCATCAACATTCAGCTTGCTCAAACCATTCAAGGCCTTATACACCTCAATCAGATCACCTCGCAGGTGCCTAATCACCAGACACTGTAATTTGCAAATCTTAAGCCTTTCTTCGTAAGAGCAACCCTTTGTTTCATTCACTAATCTAGTTGCCCTTCTCCGTACTCGTTCCAGCAACTCTACATCATTTCTAAAATGAGGCCTCCCTCCAGATCTGTATGCAGTACTCGAGGTGTAGCCTGACCATCGCCTTATAGAAGGGATAATCACCTCCTTATCCCTGCTTGTAAAATTCCTGTATATCATTGACAAGATGCCACGAGCTACTCTTGCAGACTGTCTGCATTGCTCAGAAAACTTCATATCTGACTGCACATGGAAGACTACTGTAAAAAATTGGAGCAGAATGGTATTAAGGGTAAGTTGCTACAATGGATAAAAGGATGGTTGAGTGGGAGAAGACAGAGAGTGGTAATCAATGGACACTGCTCTTCTTGGACTAGTGTTATTAGTGGTGTCCCTCAGGGTTTGGTGTTGGGCCCACTGCTGTTTTGTATATTTATCATTGATATTGATGAAGGTATATCAAGCTTAATGTCAAAATTTGCAGATGATACAAAGGTTGGCAGGGTTGTTAATAACAGTAATGACAGTATGCTGCTGCAACAGAATCTGGAAGAGTTGGGTAGATAGGCTGAGAAGTGGCAACTGAAGTTTAACATTCACAAATGCAAAGTACTACATATGGGGAGCAGTAACCCCAGAGAAATGTACCAACTTTCTGGTGTTACATTCAGGGTAGTGGAGAATGAAAGAGACCTGAGGGTAATTATTCAGTCAGATATGAAGTTTTCTGACAGTGCAGACAGGCTGCCAGAGTAGATCATGATATACAGCAATTTTGCTAGGAGGAGGTGATTATCCCTCTGTATAATGCAATGGTCAGGCCACACCTTGAGTACTGCATACAGGTCTGGAAGCCTTATTTTAGGAAGGATGTATAGTTGCTAGAATGAGTACAAAGAAGGGCAGGGACATAGATTCAAACTGAGGAAAGACAATTGTTGAATAGATGTGTGGAAATTTGTCTTTAGGCAGCGGGTGGTTGATTGCTAGAACAAACTTCTATCTGTTGTTGAAAGTTGATAGCTTAAATAAATTCAAGGCAGAACTAGACAAACATTTGGAACGAACTCATCAGTGAGTGAAGTGGAAAGGGTTTTTCTTTTTTTTTTGACTGATGCTGTATAAGCTTTCTTTCTTGCATCATATGCCTCTACTAATGCTAATGTCTGTACAAATGTGTTTGTTCATGGGCCTTTTTGCATTGTACATAAATCTGTAATAACTTGCAGGAGAAAATCTATTCCATCCACCTGAGATTAGCTAATCACAGTGCCACCTGAAGAGGTCTTTAAAATTTCCTGTAGTCTCTGACAAGATTTATACTCATACATCTGCCATGAGAAATGGTAAAGTCGTTATCATAGAGACAAAGAAAATATTGTGAATAGGTATATACAGGGGGTTTTTAACTTGCAGTAGTATTCAGTTCCTAATCTGTTGTGTAAGTCAGGGATTGTGTAAAAATAGCAACTGTAATTCAAGGCTTTGGGTTTGACTTCCATGTTGTGCATGAGCAGAGGTTTCAGTTGCAATTATATTCCACATTACCACCAAGGAGTAGAGCTAGACAATCCTTAGCTGCCTAAACTTGGCATTTATTTTTTTCCCCTTTAGCACTGTATATATAGTCAGTACCTTATTTTGTTCTTAACATGGTTTTTAATTCTTATAATCATTTGGATGTAGCAGTTCCAATTTCTACTTTATTGATTTAGGCCAGTAGCTTTTACTGGGTGAAAATCCAGTGATATCTAGATTATTGACATCATTAGTTGTAATGACATTGTGTAGAATAAGATTGCGTGATATATGCATATTACTGTCACCACTGTGGCTTCTTTGTTACTGTCCACCTACATAGAAAGAGATTTAAGATACTATTTTTTTTTTTTAAATATCAGCCTTTTCTAGTACTTTGAAAATATAAATGATACTTATGTTCTGTTTATTCTGGTGATCCAGAAAGATTTGTGAAAATTAGGACTGATGTATGAAATAGTATAAATTTATTTATATATATATAAAAAACCATAAAAATAAATTAGAATAAGAATTAAAAATAAAAATAATGCAGCAGCATGGCAAGACAAGAGCGAAAATAGCCAAGATTAAGCACAATGATAAACCAATAGGGAGGGGGGGAGAGAGGGGTAACAAGAGTAAAAATATTGCAGCAGAAACTCTCTAAGATAATTTAGAACATCTAAATGTAAGGATAATAAAATAATAATTCATTAAATTTCGAAAGCCAATTAAATTGAAATTTAACGGCACCCCCTCTGACGGGCACCAGGTCGAAATTTATGTGAAATATCACCAACAGAAATGTAAACCACTACAATAAAATAAAAAATGTCTAGCAATCAAAATGCAGCGATTCCCTGACCATTATTGGCCTTGTGGTCCTCTGTTGGTCAGTCTATTTTTGATTTATTTTTGTTTTATTTTATTGTAGTGGTTTACATCTCTGTTGGTGATATTTCACATAAATTTGGACCTGGTACCAGTCAGAGGGAGCACCGTTAAATTTCAATTTAATTGGCTTTCAAAATTTAATGAATATTTTTTTATTATCCTTACATTTAGATGTTCTAAATTATCTTAGAGAGTTTCTCCTGCAATATTTTTAATCTTGTTACCCCTCTCTTCCCTCCCTATTGGTTTATCATTATGCTTAATCTTGGCTATTTTTGCTCTTGTCTTGCCATGCTGCTGGCATTATTTTTATTTCTTATTCTAATTAATTTTTATGGTTATATTTCAAGCATCATGTAGAGGAATATGCTTTTTGCTGCCTCTCATGTGTGCTGCACCTTTTTTATTTTATTTTTATTATGAAAGATTCAGTTTCCAACTATTTTAAATGTTATTCAAATATGTGTATAATTATATATATATATACACGGCCTCTGTAGCCGAGTGGGCAGGAGCGGGAGTGCAGTAGCACACACTCTTTGAGTAGACCGGGGTTCAAGCCCCTGACTGCTGAATACGGTCGATCTGCCAACCTGCACTGGACCAGCATGGCAGATTATGGTCCATTTCCCTCAACATGAATTGTTGAGGAGGCTTCCATCCTGCAGTGGGTTGATAATGGCTGCACTTTACTTTTTTTTTTTTACTGTATATATATTCTACGATGGTCACATTAGGCAGAGGAGTTTAGAATTACAGCAATTTACAAGAATTTTACTTTGTTTTATTGCTCCACATGGATACAAACATGCGGTATGAATAACTTTCAACTTCTAAAGTGGCTGCTTGGCTATGGTTATGCATTAAGCTTTTTATGTTTGCTGATTTTTGCATTAATCCTTTAATGCGAATATTGATAACAACAGCCAGTAATGGGAGACTTTTTTTTCACCCATTGATTTGGAGAAAATATTCAAGAATATTCTAAAATGGGAAACTTCAATTTTTTCCCCTTAATTCTCATATTATATTGTATAATAAATCAAAAAACATCATTAGAAATAAGTCGTGTAATCCAAAAAAAAAAAAAAAAATCCCAACTACTTTTTATTATTATTGCTCTTATATTATTTCTCCCTGATGGGGGGGGAGTTTCCACCCCATGACGGTTATTGCTACCAAATACACAGGGTCATGTCTGATGTTACTGTTGGTTGAGGAACTTGCTGACTATCCTACAGGTGTTCAGGATTCTGGAGTTCCTTGTCGGTGTTCTCTGGGAGATCTAATGCTGCTAGGCGGTTATGTATGGTCTTTGGCACCATACCAATAGTTGACACGATGATTGGGATGATTGTTACTTGTTGCATGTGCCACATCTCTTTGATCTCCAGTCTTAAGTGTGTGTGTGTACTTCCTGATTTTCTCCTCATGGGTTTTCTGGAGGTTGCCAGTGTTGGGCACTGCTATATCAATCAGATAGGTAGCCTTTTCCTTCTTGTCGACAAGGGTTATGTCCGGTCTGTTGTGTGGGATTGTCTTTTCCTTTATTATGGTGCGGTTCCAGTACAGCTTGTGGGTTGGGGTCTCTAGTATTGCCTGAGGTTCATACTTGTAGTACAGTACATTTTCTATGATTATCTAGTACTTCCTTGCTGAAGATATATATCAGAAGATATAGTACTTCCTTGCTGAAGATAATACATCAGAAGATATATATCTTCTGATGTATTATCCTGGATACCTGGTCTTGTCTACAAGTGTACTCAGTCTGGGTGATCACTCTGCATCCAGCGATTTTGTATTGGCTCATTTCTGAGCCAGGTGGCATTATCGACATGTGTCATCTGACACACCGGGCTCCTTGGCAATGTATTTTCTATAGTTTCTGGTGTTGATTACCTGGTCTTGAATGGCGAGCATGAATCCTTCAATCTCGAGGAAGAGCATCTGCTCTTCATGAGCCATGCATTGGAAGCCATTTTATCTATGTGATCTTGATGGAGGTTCATTGTAGTGTCTGCCATGGAGTGTCTTCTTTGCCTATCTTTCTAACTTCGTTTGTGCCATCTGGGCAGGAGGGGACTCTTCGCTTATTGTTTAGTGGGGTATGCCACTTGTCTATCTTCCTTATGGCCTGGTTGAGTGCTGTTGTATTTTTGTGGAATTAATCCTTCAGGTCAGCTATCGCTGATCGATGAGTCCTTGTCTTTCTCATGATATCCTCCAGCTCGGTATTAGTCCAATCTATGATCCCGAAGGAGTATGTTAGGATTGGGACCACACAGGTGTTTATAGCTTTAACTGTGTTCCCTCTGTTCAGCTTTGCTTTCATCAGGCTTCTGAGTCTCTGGTGGTATTTTTTGGTCAGGCAGGCCTTGATTTCCTTTTGCTGTAACTGCTGAGCCTGCATCATCCCCAGGTATTTGTAGGTCACTCCCTCTGTCATGGCTTTGATATCTTTACCAGTCTACAGCTGGTAGTTTTGGCTGACTAATTTCCCCTGATGAAATCCATTGGTCTTGCATTTGTCTAGACCAAATTCCATCCTGACATCATTACTGAATTCTTCAGCGATCTGGAGTAGTTGCTGGAGTTGCTTCTCAGTTACCACATAGAGCTTGATGTCATCCTTGTACATCAGATGGGTGAGGGTGTACAGGTTTTTCCTTCCTTCTTTGAGGTTATATTCATACTTGCTGCTATTGAGCATGGTGGACAACCGGTTGAATGCTAGACAGAACCACAGTGGGCTCAAGGCATCTCCTTGAAAGATTCTTCTCCTGATGGGGATTGGCCTGGTTGTGATGTTCTCGACTTTAATGGTGGTACTCCATTTTTCCATCATTGCTTCTAGGAAGTTTGTCACTGTCAGATTGACTTTGTAGATCTTCAGCATCTCTATTAGCCAGCTATGAGACACGGAGTCGAAGACCTTGCAGTAATCGATGTAGGCATTGTACAGGTTTCAGCGCTTCTTGTAGGCGTGCTCTATAACTGTGGCATCTATGGTTAATTGCTCCTTGCATCCTTTGCTCATCCAATTGCATCCTTTCTGCTATTCGGCCATTATGTTCTGGCTCTCCAAGTGGTCTGATATCTTCTTAGTTATGCAGCTGGTCAGGATCTTGTACATCGTTAGGAGACAGGTAATTGGCTTGTATTTTGCTGGTTTCTTGTATCTTGGTCTTTAGGCTTCAGATATATGATTCCTTGAGTGAGAAACTTTGGGATTGCCTTTGGGTGCCTTATCATTCGGGTGAACTACTTTGCTAGGTGCTTGTGTGTGCAAGTGAACTTCTTGTACCAGTAGTTGTGGATGTTATCTATTCCTGGGGTTTACCAGTTGTGGGAGTTCCTGATAAACTGTTGTACTTCTTCCTCCTGAATCTTCCACTCACTCATATATTGTACGTCCTTGGTTTTCTTTCATTCTAGTTCTGTCCAGGGGGCTTGGCTGTTATGAATTACTTCATTGCTCTATATGTTGCCCAAAACTCCTCAATTATTATTATTAGCAGTAGTAGTGGCATATGATGCAAGAAAGAAAGCTTATAGAAAGCATATTATCAAGAAAGGAAGCTCATCAGCCAAAAAAAAAAAAAAAAAAAAAATCACTCTTCCCACATCATCTCCATTCCCTCCAATAATTTATCTAGTTCTTCCTTGAATTTATTCAAACTACCCACCTCCACAACAACAGTTGGAAATGTTTTAAAATGGTGACCTTCTGTTTCCAACAGTTGACCACCTTCTGGCTGAAGGTAAACTTCTGCACATCCTGCAATCATCCTTCCTCAATTTGAATTCGTATCTCCTCGTGTGTATGTGTGTAGTCTGAGCAAGAGGAATAATGCCATCAGCATTGACCTTGCCCAGTCCAAACAAAGTCTAAAGCCTTTAACATCTCAATGAGATCACTTTGCAGGTACCTAGTCTCTACATGCTGCAGTTTGCAGAACTGAGGCCTTTCTTGGTAACACCACCCTTTCATTCCCTTCACCAATCTCATTGCCCTTCTCTCTACTCATTCCAGCAGATTTACATCCTTCCAAAAATTGCTTTTATGGCAAAATGTTGGGGTAAACTTTATTCTGCAAGTGTTTTCATTTCCAATGCAGCACATACAAATACAACCCAGAAATGATAACCCCTCTCGATTTAGAAAACAATAAAGATTGATAAAAGAACTTAAAGTTTATTATATACTAATATTATTAAAGATTTATTTTCAAAGAAAGTAAACATATGGGATGGCAACAACTCTTGTAACTCACATTACTTATAGTCAAGAAATATAAGCCAAAACACCACCCTCCCCTGTCAGTAAATTAGTAAAAGCTATCTTCCTTATCACTTACAATTATAAAAGACCAGTGAGAGATGAGTGTGGAGATAGTGCATCCTGAATATCAAAACAGGTTGATGGATGGTGAACTCATCAGTAATACATCACAAAATACTAACTTTAGCATGTGGTTTGTGCATCTAGTAAAAAAGCATTAGTGCAGTTCTACCTATGTTATGGGGTTAAGGTGTTTTGTCTGCTGGTACTATCCAGTAAAGTATCACAATTTCAAATATTTAATACACTCTGAACTTGGTCTTAGTTTTGTGACCAGCTGACTTTCAATCACAAATTCTTAAAACAAAAACTAGTTTCCTTATGGCAGTAAAAAGTCTGCTCCAAACAGAGTTCACAGATATTATTTAATAAAATCATATTTAGAGAAATAATATATACAGATGTTAAAAAAAATCATATTTAGAGAACCAATTTGTTATCCAGTAGTATTTGGAGAACAAGTTATTTGAACCATATTGTGAAATGAATTGATTTTGCAAAACACACACACACACACACACACACATGCACAAAGTTTTTAGTACTTGTGCTCTCAGTTTCTCTTTCACAGTAATGAAAGAAGAAAGAATTGATGTAGACAGACAGAGGGCAGTAATCAGTGGACACTGCTCTTCATGGACTAATGTTATTAGTGGTGTCCACGTTGGGCCCATTGTTGCTTTCTATATATATATCAGTGATATTGATGAAGGTATATCGGACTTAATGTCTAAGTTTGCAGACGATACGAAGGTTGGCATGGTTGTTAATGACAGTACGCTCCTGCACCACAACACAATCTAGAAAAGTTCAGCAGATGGGCTGAGAGGTGGCAACTGAAGGTTAACATTTACAAATGTAAAGTACTGCGTAACCCCAGAGTAACGTATGGTACTACACTCAGGGTGGTAGGGAATGAAAAAGACCTGGAGGTAATTTTTCAGTCAGATATGAAGTTTTCTGAGCAGTGCAGACAGTCTGCAAGACTAGTTCATGGTGTCTTGTCAATGATATACAGGAATTTTTCTAGCAGGGATAAGGAGGTGATTGTCCCCTTGTATAAGGCAATGGTCAGGCCACACCTTGAGTACTGTATACAGGTCTGGAAGCCTCATTTTAGGAAGGTTGTAGAGCTGCTCGAACGAGTATAGAGAAGGGCAATGAGATTGGTGTATGGAACAAAGGGTGCTCTTACAAAGAAAGACTTAAGTTCTGCAAATTGCAGTGTCTGGAGACTAGGCACCTGCGAGATGATTTGATTGAGGTGTATAAGGCTTTGAATGGTTTGAACATGCTCAATGCTGATGGGATTCTTCCTCTTGCCCAAATTAGTCACTGAGGGGACATAAATTCAAATTGAGGAAAGACAGTTGTAGAATATATGTGTGGAAATTTGTCTTTAGCTAGCGTGTGGTTGATTGCTGGAACCAAACTTCCATCTGTTATTGTAGAAGTTGACAGCCTTAAATAAATTCAAGGCAGAGCAAAACAAACCTTTGGAGCAAATGGATGGGTGAGATGGGAAGTTTTGTTTGTTTTTGTTTTTTTGCTGATGCTATGTAAGCTTGCTTTCTTGCATCTAATACTAATGCTACAGCAGTCCTTAGTTTGGGAACTGACAAGTACAAGGAAGCTTGAAATATAACAAATTATCCCAAATTATGCTTGTAATTTTAAGAAATTCCTCCTATGAGAAATTAAAATGTCAAATTTGAAAGAAAATAGTCTGGTGAGGGGAAGAAAAAAAATGTATGTTGTCAATGAAACTTAATTTCTAATGCAGTGTGGACTTTAAAAAACCTTCCACTTTTTTTTTTTTTAAATCTGTTTCTGTGAAGAACTGCTTCCAAGAAGAATGGCATCTGTAAAGAATTGCTTTTTTGTAAAAATGTTCCTGTGATTTGCCTGCTTTTCACTGTCAAAGAAAAACTTTTCTTTGACAGTGAAAAGCAGGCAAATCACACTGCTTTTCACTGTCTCCTGTTTTCCTCCTTACACTTACCAATCTCTAGTTTTCAAAAGTCAGAAGTTGGCAATTATGCTGCTGAATAATGTTGACTGTTTTTTTCTTATTTGTATCACTTATTACAGAATATAATCTTCTTCTATCTGTGTTGATCATGCTGCTGCATCATTCAAGAATATTCTTACTAATAATGAAAAAGTGAAAAAAAAATCTGGATGTGAAAGCACAGAAACAGTAATTGTTGTTAGTAAAACTAGTCAGTGAAGGAAAGAAGTTGTGTGATGGCTTTTAAAAATATATTTTTGATTGGTACTGATAGTATTAATCAAAGTGATAACATGCCATATCCACCATTTGGTTCTAACAGGGTGCCCTTGTCATATGATTAACCTTTAGTAACAAAAAAAAAAAAAAAAAAAAAAAAAAACCATACTCAAATTGAAAACAGCTTGCTCTTAATGCTAGTGTTGGATGTACATTTCATGCATATGAACACCCTAGGATTGGGGAAAAAATAATCATTACCCACCAACCATGTCAGGACCACACTTCTGACTAATGTAAAACCATAGGATTCATTTAGAAAACCCTGTAACTTAAGTGTTCATAATGTCTCTGTTACATTAGGCCTAAGAACTGTTAGTAGCAAGGGCATTAAGAGAGAGAAGATTGATCATTTGGTTCTAACAGCATGCCCTTGTCATATGATTAATTCATGTGCTGAATAGGAGACTGCATGCTTTCCTCTGAGAATAGATCAAAGGTATATTGCTAAAAAAAAATAGTACCAGAATGCTCATTCTCCAGAAGACTATATGATCACGCCACATCGACTGTATAGTAACTGAATCAGACTTCAGACTCACAGTTCATAGAACAACCAGTTCTAGCATTCAGCTCATGGCAAATCAAAATGCAGCATTCACGCGCATCACAGTATATCTTATTCGTTGGATGTCCTTATCTAACACATTGTACTTTAGTAAGAAACGTTCAAGTTTCATTGCAAAATTTATATTTTTGTTTTTAAATAAATTTTTAAAGAAATCTATCAATTTTAAAGATTACTATTAATATATATTTTTAGTAGCAATGGGTAAAATCGATATTATTTCTCCCTCCCCTTTGATTATGCCATTGTTTCATAATATTAGGTGTATAAATTTAATGATTTTCTATTATGACATTTAGAAAAAAAGTACCGGAACATCATTCCAGTGCATTCTGGCCCGAATACACCACTGGTGAGATGAATATTTGCTAGACATTTACTACTATCTAGACAGAAGTAGTACAAAAGTGAAAGATATTGAAACAGTTTCAATTAATTATGCCTTTGAAATGAAAAAAGGTTTTGAAGCATGTGTGAACAAGTTTGCTTTCTCTGGGCAAATGTTTAACTAAACTGGTAGAACAATGGCATTATAAGTTCATTTTTCAAAGTGAAAATTTGAAAAATGCAGCAAGCAGTCTTTGCTGGGCGACACTCATGATCCATAAGAAACTTTGAAAAAAAGGACAAGTTAATGAACTTCTCAAGAAAAAGACTTCAGAATTATGTACTTCTAGTCTAAGTAATTCAAAACATTTCAAGTAAGCTGGTAACTCTAGGAAGGTTATCCTCATATGTATGGAAAGGCTGTTTGTGTGTGTGTTTCTTATGACTGAATAAAGTATTTTGCCAAATGTTATGCCAAGTCTGGAAAATCCATACACGGTCCTACAACCAAATGTGCTTCACATCTGTTTACTGAAGTCATTATTCCTTGATATGTTGAAAAATAAAAATCTTTGGACTAATAGTTGTTAAATCTTCTACTTCTTTTTTGAAAGTTGTTACCTCAGAAGACTAAATGAAAAGGATTATTTGACTTAATCATGGACAGCTCCATTGTTAAGGTTGCGGAGAGTCTAAAAGAAGAGAATATTTTGTTCTTTTCTTCAGTTGGAAGGTACTTTATTGTTGCATGTGACTACATTGGGCACAAGTACCCACTGAAAATCATGTTCTTATAAATGCTGGGGTAGCACAAATATCAGACTGAATCATTTTCAAATTAGAATATCTTTGTAACAAGTTTCCAGTACTTCCCAATATCACTGGAGATAAGTGATGTAATAAGATGCTTTGCAGTATCACTTCTGTCAGTTTCGATGTGTGTGTGAACCTATCAGAAGCAAATATGAAAGAATAAAGAATTGATATACAGTGATCCTTAGTTGGGGCACTGACAAACCTACCAGAAGCAAATATGAAAGATGAAAGAATTGGTGTGTAGTGGTCCATGTTTGGGAAACTGACAAATGCAGTAGAAATCTGAAACATAATAGATTATCTCAGTCTGGTAATAGTACTTGTCACGGTGTTCCATATTCTGTCAGGAAAGTCATTAGAGGGTTATTCTGGTCCTCCAGCAACAAGGTTTGGGCTTAATGCTCACTGGTATCATATTTACTACTTTTGCTGCAATGGGCTAACATAGTATTAGGGATTAAATACACAGATTAACTTTTTTTTTGTCTATTTAATTGGAAGATTTATCCTCCTTCCTTTGCACTACTTGGCTGCTCATTTAAACTTGATACATTATCCATTTGTTCTGTATAAGTTTGCTGTTAAATGCGACCAGATTCTTATGAGAGATTGGCAATTCTTGAAACAGTTCTTTTGGTGATAATCCAATTTAAAACAATATTAGCAACTTAGATCAACTAGTGGATAATGCTTTTATTTCTGAATTGGGGGGCGGGGAGCACATCTTGTCACTGGATAGACTACAGTATCCTTTCACAGTCTTTAAAATCAGTTTTCTACTCAGTGAATATTTGAAATTATACTGACCTTTGGTGTTTTTTCTGTTTGAAAATGTTGGAAATATTTTAATTAATTATGAATTGCAAATGAAGCATATTGTATTCAGTTATTGAAAGAATTTTCTTCCTTTGCATATCAAAAGTATATTAATTGTATTTTATACAGAAATACTGTTGTCTTTTATTTTTTTGCAATATAAAAAAAAAAAAACTCACTGCTAATTCTTAACAGCGGTTAAGTGTTAGTAAAATTTTTATCATCTAACAACTCTTTGCTCTTGTTGATATCAATAAATAATACTGTGCTGTCTTTTATAGATGTAATTTATCTAATTCATATTAACATTTTAGGAAATGAACTTTTGCATGTGTTAACTTACAAAAATAACAAGCAATGATCCTTCATTCAACAGTTATATTTATTTTTTTTTCTCTATGTATTATTTTTCTGTCTGTATCTAAATATACTGTGGGCATGTGCACATGTGTAGTATTGTACATAACCCTTCTGGTTGTGGTTCCTTGTATTTTTTTGTTTCTGAAAATGGTTGTAAAATTGTTAATCCTGAGGGAATTTCTTGAGGAATTTGAAAGTAAAAGTAAAGATAGTAAGCATCATGCTTACAAAATTCAGATTCCACTATTTAAAGAACTCTATATTCTGCATAAATAGTATGATATATATATATAGAATGCAAAAAAAAAAAAAAAAAGATTTTTTTTCTTTGTCAATATCTGGCCATATGTAATATTATTGTTATTACAAGGGCATTGAGCTCTTAATAGCATATGCTTTTTGATGGAAAGTCCTGTTGTTAATATTTCAGCCCAAATATAAATTGCTTTTTATTATTTTTGATTTTCAGTTCCTTCTTTAAAAAACATGCATTTCTTTATTTTGTTTCTATAAATTTCAATTAAAACTGCACTTACAGTTTTGTTTTTATAACTTAACATCAAATAATCACATTGAAATATAACTGCTTGTGTCAGATTCCTCATAAAATTTTCCTTGAGGAATAATTTTCAGCATTTCATTCAATAATTTCTCTGAGAAAGTAGAAAATAAAAATGATATTAAGCATAAAAAATTATACAGAAACATTTCCCTTCATGAGTAATCCAGAGTTATGCATATGTGCTCACAGTATATTTAGTAACTACTCACTTGTCTCTTTTAATAGATTAGTTGATATGAACAACTCTGTAGATTGATACTAATGTGCTCTTTTCTTTTTCCACTGGCTTTCTCTTCTGCTCTGTGCTGCAACTACCATAGGAAGATGATGACAAAAGCCAGGTTAGAATCTTTGGGTTCTTTGGCCTCTTCTGACTTTCCATATGAATGTCTCATTTCTTTCTTTAAGTTATTTAATTAAAAAGTGTATGATGTGAGAATACTGTGCATGAATAGCTGTTGGTAATATAATAGGTGAAAATAATAAACCCAGGCTTAAGCTTTTAAGAGTGCATGTGAAATAGTCTGTCCATTTAGTGAGCAGCTTCAGAGATACCTGGTATTAAAATAATGATTGAATCTTTGTACTGACTAGGTAGGTAAACACATTTGGTAAAATGCAATAAATTTGAAATATGAAGAGTTTTTTAATAATTCTTATTGGGAAACCATGTGTTTATCTATATTACAGAATACTGCATATAAAATATTATAATTATTATTTTTGATCCCTCGGTGAAGTCCCCAGAGAAGAATAGGGAGATGCATCAAGAAGAATCCTGTCATTCTGCAGTTTCTTCTCTACAACCGTTAGTGTTAGTTTTTATTATATGTCATTTTATAAAGTTAAACTGAAAGTCAGTTTAACTTTATAAAAAATCACAGCATAGCTGGAAAATACAAATACTAAACTCACCTTATAAACTGCATTATGTTTTTTTTTTTTTTTTAATGGTAACTCAAACACAAAAAGATATTAAAATACACACTGTATATAGTATTTAGTACTTTTAGTACTGTGCATGAGTTGAAGGTTGGAGAAGACACAAAATACTTGTTGGCATTAGACTTGAATTTTTCTTTATGATCATTTTCAGAAAATACATGTGAAGGAAATGTGTTCCAGAAATTAGAAGTGGAAGAGGAAATGTTAATTTTGTATGTTTGGAGTTGGATGTTGACTGGTTGAGGTATGACGTGTTTGGACTGCTTTGCAAGAGAACAACATATGCCATTGGAAGTATATAGAAAAGACATGCAGCTGAAACTGAATGTCAGTGAGGTAGTGCATGGAGAAGAGATGTCATAAGACAGGTCATTAATTAACCTAACTGCCCTCATTTGAATTGAGTTTATAAGCTTGAAAGAGGTTTTGGGGACATTACCTTAGCTGTTTCCAGCTAAGGTAGTTAAGATATGGAAGATTTTAGATTTGTACAGAGTAAGGAGCTATTTAGAAGAAAAGTAACACTGAGAGTGTAATAGAAATCTCAATTTTTTTTTATATAGAGAAAGCAATATTTGTGATGTGCTTATGTGGCCCTGTCTAGAAATCTACAATTGTACAATACCCCAAGACCTTGTTCATACTCCACTACTTTTTAGTTTTGTGCTATCTCCATGGTATGTTATAAAAGTTATTGGTATCCAAAACCTCAAAAAAAAAAAAAAAAAACACCCATTCGTAAATACAGTACCTTACATTTATTACTGTTAAACCTCCAGTCATTTTTCAGCTCATCTTCCTAGTTTGTCCAGATATTTTTGAATTAACATAACCCCAATTAATGCTATTAACCACCTTGCCCACTTTCTCACTGTCATTAATAATAACAGTAAGGGGTTCCACACCAAACTCTTTGGTACCCCCCCATTCATAACATTAGTCATTGAAGAGCAGTGGCATTTGTAACTACTTTCTGTTTGTCTGTCTCCTCCGACTTAACCAACCATTTTTATATTGTAGTAACTTTCCCCTAATGCTACATCATTCTAATTGATAAAGCAATCATACATGTGAAACAGGATCACAAATTTTATGTAATCTAAATATATGATATTAAAATAATTCTGGCATAAGTTCCTTAGCAATGACCTTATGGTCATTAATCAGACTGGTCAGACTGATCTCTCTTTAATAAACCATGCTGTGATTGCCTTATAGCTCCACTTCTATCAAGGTTATCTTGTATTACTTCTTTAACTATTGACTCTGTTATTTTCCCTTGTACATTTATCAGAATTACAAGACTGTGTAGTTACCCATTTGACCTTTGAACCACCTTTGCAAATAGGACCCCTTTCTGTTTACAGATCTCCAATAAGTAGGGACTTCAGAATTAAAGGAATTCTTTTTATAATCTCACATACTCTGTTTACTTTTAGTTGCAAAAATTTCTCTTTGAGCTTTCTTTTGGTTATCATGCCATTATTTAACTCCCAATTAGGCTTCTGGTGTCCCCTTCTCAAAAAATTTATTCTTGTGAATGTATTGTGGTTATCTCCCTTAATATATACCATTTTCCATTTGCATTTTTTGTTTTAGTGTCAGCACTGAAAAGAATTTAAAAAATATCTGTGCCCATTATCACCTTGGTATAAACAAAATCCCTTCTCTTCGTCACTGCCATGGTTTCTTTACTTGAAGATTCTTAATACATAAAGAATCACTACTGATAATTGGATCAAGAATATTGCTTTCTATTGTAGCCTCTCTAACATTTATCCCCAGGGGCTCACATCTGGTGTGTATGGGCTTGGCACACCTAGGATCCTGAGCTGGATGGATATCATCATTCTTCTCTTTCTTGGTAATTTCCTTCTACATCTCTCTCTCTCTCTCTGTAGGGGGATACTTTTAACCATGCTGTTCTGTGATACTCATTTTCCAACAGAATCATATCCTTCCTGAAATGAGAAGGATGTGAATCTGCTCATCGAAACCCATGTACAATGTTCAAGATGTGACCTAAGCAATGCTTTATATAGTGAAATTATCTACTTATCCCTATGAGCAAAATTCCTATATATCATAGGCACACTACCATGTGCTGTTTTAGCAACTGGTCTACACTATTGAGAGAACTTCATATTGGAGTGCCTATGTGATTGTGATTAAGACCATTGTCAAATGGCCTTAAGTTATTTGCTTTGTAAGTAATAAGGTAATCTGGAATTACTATTATCCAGATATAGAACTTTAGATTTCCCAATATTTTACTTAAATACCATTTTTCAAACTAACTGAATAATTTATCCAGGGTGGCCTGCATAGCTGAGTGCTCAGGAACAGGAGTGCAGTAGCACACGCTCCTTGAGTAGACTGGGGTTCAAGCCCCTGACTGCTAAATACAGTCGATCTGCCAACTTGCACTGGACCAGCGTGGCAGATTATGGTCCATTTCCCTCAACATGAATTGTTGAGGAGGCTTCCATCCATATTGAAGCAGCATACCTTAATTACTCTTATTTACCACCTGTCCAACCTTCAACAGCATACTCGGACATCAGGCCTGTTTTACCTTTATCTGTGTCATTAATAACTATTAATAGAAACAGCAAGGGACCCAATAGTCAACATTGCAAAACTCCACTTAAGACCATGGTTCACTGATAGCAATAGTGATTTATAACTACCCTTTGTCTCCTATCACTTAACCAACCATAGTACTTTTGCATCAATATTACATTGCTGTGAAAACAATTGTGTTGGATGGTATCAAATGCCTTACTAAAGTTTAAATATACTATCTCAGAATTATCTTTTGCATTTCTTTTTTAACAATTTCATAATATCTTTTCAGATTAGTTAGATATGATTTCTCTGTAACAAACCTAAGCCATGTTTCTCATATAATTCCATTTTTGTTCAGATGATTCTACAATACATCCTTAGTCATGAATTCCTTAATTTTCCCTGCTAGGGAAGTTAAATTCACAGGTCTGTAGTTGCTCATTTTGCCCTTAGACCTTTCAAAATTGGATAGACCTTTGTGCATCTCCAGTATGCTGGAACTTTTAGAACTGTATGCATTATAATAGGGGTTCAGAAGGCAGTCTGTTCTGATGCTTCCTTTAATATCACTGGGTAAATACTGTCAGCTATTGTGCCAATGTGGTAGTTTCCCTACTCATTCATTTTCATTACCAATTATCTAGTTTCTTTGTCCCAAATAACAGGTGCCTTTATATGTTTAGTTTCAACAGTGTCTCTTCCACCCCTTCCTTAAGGAATTCCTTGTGTGAACATACATGCAGAATACCTATTCAGTTTGTTAGCAACTCGAGCAGGATTAACAGTTAAACCATTGGTATCGAATGGACCAATGTGATTCGTCCCCTTTCTTCTTGTAGTAGTAGAGGCATGTGATGCAAGAAAGCAAGCATATGAAGTTATGTAGCATCAGCCAAAAAAAAAAAAACAAATGTCACACTTCCATTCCCTCTAAAAGTTTGTCCAGTTCCTCCTTGAATTTATTTAAACTATCAACTTCCACAATGACAGATGGAAGTTTGTTCCAGCAATCAACTACTCCCTGGCTAAAGGCAAATTTCTGCACATCTATTCTACAACTGCCTTTCCTCAATTTGAATTAATGCCCTCCTCAGGTTCGTAATCTGAGCAAGCGGAAGAATCCCATCAGAATTGAGCCTGCTCAACCCATTCAAGGCATATACACCTCAATCAGATCACCTTGCAGGTGCCTAGTCTCGAGATGCTGAAATTTGCAGAACTTAAGCTTTTTCTTGGTAAGAGGACTCCGTTCCCCTTACCAATCTTGTTGCCCTTCTCTGTACACTCAAGCAACTTTACATCCTTCCTAAAATTCCTGTATATCAGGAATGAGGCCTCCAGACTTGTATGCAGTACTCAAGGCATGGCCTGACCATTGCCTTATATAAAGGAATAATCACCTCCTTTTCCCTACTAGCAAAATTCCTGTATATCATTGACAATACCCTATGATCTGCACTGGCAACTTGTCTGCACTGCTCAGAAAACTTCATATCTGACTGGACAATTACTCCCAGGTTTTTTTCATTTTCTACCACCCTAAGTGTAGTACCACAGAGTACATTTCTCTGGGGTGACTTCTTCCCATATGCAGTACCTTGCATTTGTCAATGTTAAACTTCATTTGGCACTTCTCAGCCCATCTGCCCAACTTTTCTAGATCCTTGTGTTTACATAAGTCACTCATTACAATACATTCATATCTGCTTGCCCACTCAGTTTATCTCTATAAATTTTTTTCCTATATTCATCACCCTCATTGATCTGTGATCCAACCTCATTTTTGCTTTTCCATCATTTATGACATATGAGACTGATTCAGTACTTGACGGTTTTCATCTATAGGATATATACTCTTCATGAAGTGATTTTCTTGAAAATTAAAAGCATATGCCTTTTCCTCCCCATGTGTCATATATGTCTTTCATGTACGTGTTGGATTTACCAGTCAATTTCTACATCCAATAGATCAGCATTATCAGAGTATGAATAGATGGATTGAAAAATAATATGTTTTAGAGAGAGAGAGAGAATATTCATATGAGATGATTATGTAATGCTGTATTAAATTACTGCTACAATAAATTACAGTGCTTTCAAATGCAACATATTTTTCTTAAAACAAAATTATCAAAAAAAATTATTATTTATGTGTTTAAGTATAAGAATTTTTTCCTTGTAACAGGCACGCAGACTTCAAGCACTAACAGATCATCCAAGGCCAGCACGGTATGTATAATGTTTAATTTTGTTCAATTATTTTACCACTAGGCATACAACAAAAGTGGGCTTGGATATTTTTTAATTTAACTGCCCAAAAGATGCCATATACTATTCCCAAAAATGGTCTAGTATTTCAAAAATGCACTTTAAAATAAAAAGAAAATATACTTGATAGATCTATACTAAAAACAAATTCTTTAATATAATTTGATTATTTTGTTTCAAGGCATGAAGACAAAAGCTTTTTGTGTTGAAAATAAATGAAGAAAATGAAGTTTATATTTGTTGTTCTGCCAAATTCTCACCCATTCTGAAGTTTTTCATTACCCAAAATAAAGTCAAAAAACATTGGCCTAAGGAAAGAAAAAGAAACACTGACAAATTCTTTCACTGAAATATTGCAGGTATTAGTTACCTAAAATGGGGGGGGGGGGACCTTTGGAAATTAAAAATAAAAAGGCTAAAACACAGACTCCACATATCTTTGCAATTTAAATGGCATATTGATTGTTATCCAGAGGTGGAAAAGAGGATTTCCTATACAAGGTAATTTCAGTTAGCAAAATCAAATTGTAACCAATGTAAGTGTTTTGATCCACTTTGGGATTCTGCAGTGCAGATGGGCTGCCAGAGTAGGTCATGGAGTTTTGTCAATGATATATAGGAATTTTGCTAGAAGAGACAAGGAGGTGATTATCCCTTTGTATAAAGCAATGCTCAGGTCACACCTGAGTACTGCATACTGGTCTGGAGGCCTCCTTTTAGGAAGGATGTAGAGTTGCTAGAACGAGTACAGAGAAGGGCATCAAGATTGGTGAGAGGAACAAAGGGGTTCTCTTACCAGGAGTGGCTTCAATTCTGTAAGTTTTTATAATTATTATTATTAGCTATATGGTGCAAGGAAGCCTAAAACTTATGCTGCACCAGCCAAAATAATCGCCAAGAAAGAGAAGAATGATAATATCCAGCTCAGGACCCTGAGTGTTTTTTTTTTTTTTTTTGGTAGTTGTCGACGCATCGGCTTCTGTGGCCATAATGCACCTCCCAAGGTTTTTGCAGTACTTTGATCCAAGCCCGAGCCAGGATTCGAACCCGCGACCTTTGGGTTGCTAGGCAGGCACTTTACCCACCTGGCTAGCCCGGTCGGCACCCTGAGGGTGCCAAGCCCATACTCACCACATGTGAGCCCCCTGTTGCAGCATCTGGAGACTAGACACCTGCTAGGTGATCTGATTGAGGTGTACAAGGCCTTGAATGGTTTGAGTAGGCTCAGTGCTGATGGGATACTTCCACTTGCTCAGATTAAGAACCTGAGGGGGCATAGATTTAAATTGAGGAAAGACAGTTGTAGAATAGATGTGCAGAAGTTTGCCTTTAGCCAGCGGGTAGTTGATTGTTTCCATCTGTTGTTCTGGACGTTGATAGCTTAAATAAATTTAAGGCTGAACTAGACAAACATTTGGAGTGACTGGATGGGTGAATTGGGAAGGGTTTTTTTTTTTTTTTTATTTATTTATTTTTATTTTTATTTTTTTTTTGCCTGATGCTCTATAAGCTTGCTTTCTTGCGTCATATGCCTCAACTAATGCTAAATTCTCTTCTCAAGAAAATTGCTATACTGTGGAGGTGACTGGACTCTTCATAGGTTGAAAACTGTTTAAAGCCTATCTCAGAAGCAATTTCATTAAACTGAATGTGCCTTTCTATAGGAAATTCTCTTTTGCACCTCTGAGTAACAATTGATAAATCATTTATTATGCAAATATATCTGGAATCTGTGTTTCTACCTTTTAAAATTTAATTCTGCTTGGGGATATCCTCTTGAGCCAATGCAAAAAAGTTTCCAAGGTACTTTTTTAGCATTGGCTTAAGTGTTGTGACTTTCTAA
This sequence comes from Mastigoproctus giganteus, assembly GCF_048544385.1. Taxonomy (NCBI): domain Eukaryota; kingdom Metazoa; phylum Arthropoda; class Arachnida; order Uropygi; family Thelyphonidae; genus Mastigoproctus; species Mastigoproctus giganteus. Next base: position 222,004,733 of record NC_143581.1, on the reverse strand, counting down.
TTTCAGTAAGCACTCCTGACTGTTTTGAAAGTCAAGAGTGCTTTCTGATGGACAGTATAATCAAGTTGTCACTATAGCAGTTTCTGCTTACCAACAGCATAAGGGGATATTTAGCTTCTAATTTCTGTTTGTCTGTGGGTTGTTTGTCAATTTTCAAGCAGTTCATAAGTCTGTAATTCCAGCTGGAGCTACTTTTCATCCAGTATATGCTCCCTGTGACTAATCACATTGAACACTCAAATTTTTACCAACAGCATAAGAGGAAACCTAGCTTTAAACTTTTATACTTCTATTTGAAGTATTCCCTTTGGTTGTTGTTAAAAAATTTACAACCAATACTTCACTTTCTAATTTCAGTTAGAACTGTTTTACACACAAAAGTCAGATGCATTTGATGGTAGGCTCTATAACTCAGTTGGCACTGTAGCACTTTCAGCTTACCAATGGCAGAAGAGGATATCCAGCTTTTAATGTTTAATGTTCATAAATTTGAGGAGAATATTTGATATTCAGTACTTCAATGCATATGGGAAATTTATAAATATATATTACTACAATATTATATATATATATATTGTATATAAGTATATAATAAAACATAAAGATATTATTATGGATATGGCATGATAGGCCATAATAAAAATAAATTATTGAATATATGTATGAGTAGGCATTTGAGGAGAATATCAATAAAATATAATTATATAGAGAGATAAACAAGTGAAGTTATGGAGTACAACTTTTTTTTTTTTTTTGGTAGTTGTTGGCGCATTGGCTTCTGTGGCTATAATGCACCTCCCAAGGTTTTGCAGTACTTTGATCCAAGCCCGAGGCAGGATTCGAACCCACGACTTTTGGGTTGCCAGGCAGGCACTTTACCCACCCGGCTAGCCCAGTTGGCAAGGAGTACAACTAAATATTAACAACCTAAACTTAAAAAAAAAAGAATGTATATATATATATATATATATATATATACATGCAAAAAACATTGCTATATATTATCAATTTATGGTATGCTGCAGTTGCTTTTTAATGAAAAAAATCATTAGGAATTGACAGTATGGCAGAAGAGGATATCCAGCTTTTAACTTTTATTCTTTCTACCAGATTATTTCCTTGAGCATTTAGCCAGAAATCTGACTACATTGGCATATAGTCATAAATAAATATATATATATATATATATTTTTTTTTTTTCTTCTTCTTCTTCTTCTTCTTCTTCTTCCGGTTTGTTAACATATTTATGTGCACTCCGTGATATTTTCAAAGAGAGGAATATTATTACATTCCTCTATTTGCAAATATGATTAGTTATATACAGCTATGCAGTACAGTGCACACCACTTATTGTGATTACAGTTATTGTTATCATTTGTATGATGTTATCACTTTTATTAACTCCCGATTAGACATATGAATACATAGAAAAAAATTATGTTTATTATAATCAGTGCTTTGGTTTTTTTGTGCTTTTTTTCACCTTATTGCAGTAAACAGACATGCAATGGAAGTGATGAGACAACATCACAGTTTGTTCTTGAGCTCTGATGCATTGTGTGTCCAGTTACTGCTGTTGCTTCACACAGTTAACAATAGCATTAGTAGCGGCAAATGATGCAAGAAAGCAAGCTTATACAGCATCAGCAAAAAAAAACGAACACTTCCCATTTCAACTATCTATTCCCTCCAATAGTTTCTTCCTTAAATTTATTTAAGCTCTCAATTTCCACAATAACAGATGGAAGCTTGTTCCAGCAATTAACCACCCACTGGCTAAAGGCAAACTTCCACACATCTGTTCTGCAACTGTCTTGCTCAATATAAATATAAATTTAGGGCAGTATCCATTGATTACTACTATCTTGTCTTCTCCCACTCAACCATCCCTTTACCCATGGCAGCATCTTTACCTAAATGCCACCCCGCTCCAATTTGTACAGCAGTCTTTTGTGTTCAACAGTATCAACAGCTTTCCTGAAATCCAAGTATATGATATCAAATTTATATTTTTTTTTTTGTATCGAATCAAATTGGTCAGACAAGATATGCCCTTAACAAACTCATTATGCATTATTAGATCTATAACATATTTCTACTGTCATTTTTGCTTTTGCTAGTGCTTATATCATACCAAAACTGACTCAGTATTGCACTGGCCACCCATCAACTGGATGTGCTGCCTTAGATTTTTTATGTGCTTCTTAACTAAAAGCATAATCCCTTCACACACTCTGCATCACATTCTGCATCACTTATATCTGAGTGACATTACACCTCTGATATCCCAACAATGTCTGCATTTAATGTCTTAAACAGCACTTCAAATTCATCAAATTTATTTACTATGCTCCTAGCATTGGCTTACATGTAAGTATATATGAACCTGTTTTTACTCTTAGTTACCCTAACACAGTCCATGTATTTACTTGTTCCTTGATGACTATCAGCAGTCCTTTAAATTCTCAGAATCTTGCTTTTTGGGCCGCTGCTTTTTCCAGTAGAAGCAGTGCAAGAATTACCTTTGCCTCTCTGCAGCTATTGTTAATCTAATAGTCTGTGCATCTCTCTAAACTAGCAGTTTTCCAACCCATCTAGCACTGCCTCAATAACATCAGCACACATATTCTCAGACCCTTTCTATTTAAGTGCATTCCATCCTTATAGAAGCATTCTCTCCTGTTAGCAAGCACAGACCACACTGAGAAAAATTCTACTCTATGAGCCTTGCACAGTCTCTTCAAGACGAAATCGGTTGACAAGGCTCTCATATACTTCCCTCTATCTTGTCTGGGCAGAATTGCAGTCACTTTCAAATTTAACTTAACTTGCAGGCTTTTTCATAAAAAGTCACAAGTTTTTGTCGTCTGTTTGTTAACTAAGTCTGCAGATCTTCTGCTCTTAATGTAATTAATACCAACAATATCACCTTTTGCACCATTAAAAGATGATATCTGCTTTACACTGTCATCAACTTTTGCCCCTGACAGACATACCCTGGTCCTATTCCACCAATCCTTTTTGCACAATATATTTCCCATTTCCCTCACAATAGAGTCACCAACAACAACTATCCTGTGGGACCAGCATTCTGCCTCCTCGATTGCCGCTGTTGCCTGATGATCAAGTGCAAACTGTGGTGTTGATGTGGGCAGTTGAGAGCTTGATGGTCCCTCCCCAATTTAATCCTTCAAGGGCATAAAAATTTTATTATGTTTTCAAGCTCTCATAAAGGCCCATAACAACACTGAGCTGGCACCTAATGTCCTAACACTCCTTACATCAAACACACATAAAGACATCCCATTGGAAAAATCATGTTTCATTACAGATAGATCTGCAAACATCAAACAAACAGTACATTTCACAAGGCTGTGATTTGGAGGACAGCCATTCCTAACAGTTCTCCCCAGAGCCATGGCTCTCCCACTGCCTTGAGCCCTTTGCTTTGCTGCTCTGGTATAATTAAAAATTATATTTCAATTCAGTATAATTAAAAATACTATGCTAAACTAATATACCTAATGTAGTAATAACACTATTCACTGGTTATTTTTTTATTTTTTTTATTTTATGAAAACCCCAAACATGAAAGGTATCAAAACCTATAGTACTTAGTACCGTGCATGGGTTGAAGGAGAAGTATGGGTGGAGGGGGATGCCGGAAACTTTGCTCTAGAGACTAAACATGGGTTTCACCACTTCAAGCCTCCAATAAGCAAAGTGGTGGTATTTCACCGGTTGATGAAAGTCATCTACCACCTATGCAATAAAGTTTACATTATATATATATATATATATATATAAACACACACACACATATATATATATATACAGGGTGATTCACTACCAGTGCGACAAACTTGCAGGAGGTGTAGGGGGCACAAAGACGAATCGGAATCACATAGCATTGCAGGGTCCGAAATGCCTTCATCATGCAGTAGAGGACGTTGAACGGGAGGTTGCGTGAACAGCGATCCCGCTGGAAGTCAGCATTTGTGAACCGTTTCTGTTGAAGAAACCAAGTAGCAAAAGTCCTCCGGAGTGGATAATCTGCAGGCTCCAATGATTGGACGTGTTGCAGATGGTATGAACTCATTTGGTTTGTTGACAGTATCCTCCATACAGTGGATTGGGAAATACCCAATCGTTGGCCTATCGCTCGAGTACTTGTACTCGGATTGCCTTCTGCAAGACGTAGGACATTCTCCTCATTGTCTGGCGTCCTCATCGTTCGCTCTCGATTCATGGTACCACTCGTGAAACAACCAGTCTCATGTAAACTTCTGTGCACACGTACAAAAATCGTATGATGAGGAGCACGCCTGTGCGGGAAACGTTCCTGATACAAGCGCAGAGCGGCGCGCCCGTTACAGTCCGCAGCTCCATACGTGAGGTGCATGTCGGCCAGTTCAACGTTTGAATACTCGTCCATCCTACTGCCTCGGGAACCGGTTCGCAAATGCTGACTTCCAGCGGGATCACTGTTCACGCGACCTCCCGTTCAACATCCTCTACCACATGACGAAGCCATTTTGGACCCTGCAATGCTGTGTGATTCCGATTCGTCTTTGTGCCCCCTACACCTCCTGCAAGTTTGTCGCACTAGTAGTGAATCACCCTGTGTATATATATATATATATATATATATATATATATGTATATTGCAATATCGAGCTTACAGTATAAGTATTTTGTATCTCCTATCAAATGTAAGTTATGTATTACACTATACTGTTACATTTGAAGTTCTAAGTAATTATAATAGATAATAAATTTGTATAACTAACACCACAATTCCTCTACCATGCACTCAGCACTATAACAGTGGCGCAAAATTCAAGGTTTTGTTGATACAAAACAATGGCGGCAGAAGTCAAATGTGGTTCCTTAAGCAGTTATAAATAATAAGTAACTTAATTCACCAATGTAATCAGAGAATCACAAATAACAACTGCACTTCTGATTTGAAATCAGAAGTTAAATGCAATAATAATCCTACTCCAAATCACTAATTACACAGCCATAATACTAGATTTTTAATTAATACTTTAGGTTTACAGTTCATATGGTTATCAGTGTCCTTACACCATGAAAGAAAGTACTCTAATCCTTTTCTAATTCTTGATTTTAATATTTTCTTTATTCATTTTTTAATGCTTTGTATGGATTTCCAGAAACATTGTGACAGTTTAATTTTTATTGATGACTTTCTTGAAGGAACAGCGGACAGTCAAATTAAAGTATTTTATATTGCTTGATTTTAACGTTTCTTTTGTCCACTTCCACCTTTTTATGTACACATTCCTCTCTGCATCAATAAGCAATACTGAACAGCTGTACTAGGACGCCTCCATAGCCAGTGGGAAGGAGCAGCAGTGCGTAGCACACGATTCTTGATTAGACCGGGGTTCAAGCCCGTCACCACCAAATACGGAGGATGCGGAAAGGTCAGGGAATGACCACCGCATATCCCGGAGCAATATGGCCTTAGTTGCTAATGCTCCTAAAAACCAAATAACAAACTAACAAACGAACAGCTGTACCCTTGTTTCATCGATTATTGTTATCAATTAAGCTGTCTCTCAAAGTGATCACAACAAGCACTACCCACTGTCTCACTGTATATAAAATTATTCGAATCGTGAATACCTAGCATGCAAGTGAAGTGAACCAAAAGGCTTCATCTTCAGCCTTTTGGTTCACTTCACTTGGCCATCACATTAGAATTATTTCTTACAGATATTCACCTCTAATGCTTTTATATTCAACTGTGTGTGTGTGTGTGTGTGTGTGTGTGTGTGTGTGTGTGTGTGTGTGTGTGTGTGTGTGTGTGTGTGTGTGTGTGTGTGTTATTTTTTATATTTTATTATTACTTTTTTTGACTAGGTATTTCAGTGATGGCTATGAATCAGATTCTACATTAATTCAAAAAACAGGCCATGTCCACAGATTAGATCCACAGCAACAAAGAGCATGGTACAAAGAAATTCAGCGTGGTGGAGAAATACCATTTTCTGGACTAGGAAAAGTTGCCCCTGAAAAACCAAAAGGTTATTCTTTCTTTTGCCTTTTATTTTTCTTTTGTTATATTCACCATTCTACACAACAGATATATTCATTTATATGTAGGGGAAAGTTGAATAAAATTTATCTAGCAATTTACACATTTAGATAATCAAAATTGGTGTAGGAGATGCAGATTTTATATGCATTCATAACAGGTCATTAGAGATAAACTATGAATTTATTTTGTATACAGTGAAACACAATGTGTTCTGAAATTCATAATTCAACTGGTCAATATAAAAAATTGGTTTCTTAAGAGAGACCAGTTTTCAACAGGACTGAAAAGGCTTTCAACATCAGATAGCAGTTTACAGGTAATAATGTAATAATTTTATTACATTATTACATTACATCAGATAGCAGTTTGCAGGTATGCATAATGTAATAATTTTATGGCATACAACTGGGAAGAAATTTTCATACTTTTTTTGTGTTTATTTAATGTTTTATGGTTACATTATTCTAAAATGCTGTTACTACTACATAAAAAAAATTCATAATAATTTTAATCAAGGTCATCCTAATTTAAAATCGCTGATTTCTTTACTTTGTTCTATTTTATTCAAATAGCTCTATCAACAACAGTGACTGGTTATATTTATTTTTATAAATTTAGAGGATTCAGAGATCCTTCTCTGTAAGAGTAATCTTTAAGTTTGCATCCAAGACAGCTCAATTCCTTGATCAGTAGACTCATTGGGAAGAGAATTCCAAATTTCTGATTTTCTTTAACATTCTCATTTATGGTCCAAAATTATGTTTTCTGAAGCAGTCGTAGCCTTTTTTGGCCCTTGTAAATTTTATTATATTGGCAATAATGACAGTATATTTGGGTCATTGCGACAACTGTATGTGGCAATGACCAAATTGTTGTGCTAATAAACAATTAGGTTTTAATTGTTTTAATTTGAGTGCTTGTGAAGAAAATATTGATGCCAAAAGATATGATTATTTTGGAAATGCTGTTGTTGAAGCCTGTTATATAAGGTTGTGGGGGAAAAGAAAAAGTACATTAAATCCTAGCAAGAAGAAACAGGAAAAAAGAGAGTGCAGAATTGTAGCATAACAGCTGGAAAAGCCATAATTACACTTAAAATCCTTCCATTATGTCACAACCAGTATGTGAGACTCATAAGAATAAGTAAACAAGTCAACATTAGAAAATGGAAGGATCAAGATATGGAAATCTGACAACAGGAAAGAATAATTTATAAATAAAATGAAGAGATAATAAAAAGACCTGCAAATGAATCAATGTAAAGGAGACAGACACATGATGATGGAATGAATAATTATAGAAATTGGTGGGGGTTAAAACTATACATAATAAAAACAAAATAAAATGGGGTGGAATACAAAGAAAGTTTATTTTTTAAATAAGAGAAAAGTGGAAAACTTGACAGCATTTAATTTAAGGAGAAAATTAAAATTTCACCTATTATGAGAGTTTCCATTTTCACATAATAATTATAGTACTTTAGAAAAAACTCAAAAATAAGAAATTGAGTACAATGCAGTGAGTATAGGAGGAACAGATAATGAAATAAAGAGTAAATGAATTTTCCCTAGATTTTTTACAGGAAGACATTAGAAGAATCCTGAACAATCTTGATGACATTTCTCTACCTATTGTTAAAACTTAAACTCCAAAGTAAACTCCTGTTTTGTGTCACCTCTTTTTTTTTTTCCCCTTTTTTTTTGGAATCTCTTATACCAGTGGTGTTTTTCCTTCTGCATGGAAATTTGTCATATTCAGCCAATTGCTTTTGAGGAATTAGCTCAGTGTGAGCAAATACATAATTGTCCCATTGCATATACCTCCATTCTTTTCAAAGTAATGGGGAAATCCATCAACTGCAAACTGTTCCATTATCTTGAAACCCTCTATCTGATTAACGATCACTGATATGGACTCCATTAGTGTTGATCCACTGGTGATGTATTGGCTTATGTTATTTATCTCTAGAAAAATTCAATGGAAACATTTGAAAAAAAAAAACCTTTTGACTCAAGCAGTTGCTTTTGACATTAATGGCAAATGCAATCAAAAACAAGGTTTTTGATTGCATTTGCCATTAAGGTCTAGAGAAGGCTTCCATCTTATAGCCTGCCTTCCATTGTTTGCCATTTCTCTCTCTGACCACTTGCTGCAGATGCTGGTAGATGGCTGTCCATTGTTTAACTTCTCATTTAATGCTGAGGTTCTTCCCCAAGGTTTTGATGATGATAGCATTACATACATTTCACTTTTCAGTTTGAAAAACCTTGCTCTGCACAAACAGATTGAACTTCTTGAATATCCACCTCCAATTTCTTAAATGCCAATACCAGGTAATTCTTTGATGGGACAAAGAAAACTTAGTTAACTTCAATCCTTCTAAAACTTAGTTCGGTATTATTTTTTTTGCAAAAAGAGTCTGCTGCTCCCATACTCATCTTCAATAATTGTCAGCAAGATTACATATCTTTATTACGGCGCCTCCTTAGCCAGGTGGGAAGGAGCAGCACACGCTTCTTGATTAGACCGGGGTTCGAGCCTGTCACCACCAAATACGGAGGGTGCGGAAAGGTCAGGGAATGACCACCGCATATCCCGGAGCAATATGGCCTTAGTTGCTAATGCTCCTAAAAACCAAATAACAACATAACAACAACTACATATCTTTATTGGGAATAACCCTGACTTCTAACCTCTCTTGGCATAATGATATCACAGATATTGCTTCCTCTGCATTGAAAAAACTAGATATATTTTTTGAACTCTCCATTACACATTGATGCATGTTGACTCTCAAATCCACCTTACCACGGAATATTGTAATGTATAATTCCTCACTTATAAACTCACTCTACTTCCTGTTGCACAAAGGTTTAGTTCATGTTTTGTATGCGTTTCTTTATAGACATTTTTACAGGCACTGTTCTTCTGAATTGGCATCTGTAATTTCATTACATCCTTCCAAACCACTTTCGAACATTTTCTAAACACATTCCTCAACTAGTCAGCATTCATTTAATAGTTTGATTCTAGTCTCACTGGGCTAACTTTTCCTTGTTTATCTCTCTACTACTGTTTTTTGGAACAACTTTCCTTCATTTTGGCCCCCCAAAAATTAGTCTACAGAAATTCAAGTCCATTGTCAGCAAGTATTCTCTGCCTTCTTCATCTTCATTTTTAATGCACATTACTGGAGTAGTAGTAGTAGTAGTGGCATGTGATGCAAGTGAATGAACTTATGTAGCATCAGCCAAAAAAAAAAAAAAAAAAAAAAAAAATCACACCATTCCCTCCGAATGCCTGTCCAGTTCCTCCGTAAATTTATTTAACCTATCAACTTCCACAACAACAGATGGAAGTTTGTTCCAGCAATTAACCACTCGAGGCAAATTTTTGCACATCTATTCTACATCTGTCTTTTCTTAATTTGAATTTATGCCCCCTTAGGTTCGTAATCTGAACAAGTGCAAGGATCCCATCAGAATTCAGCGTGCTCAACCCATTCAAGGCCTTATAGACCTCAATCAGATCACCGCGCAGGTGCCTAGTCTCCAGCCACTGCAATTTGCAGAACTTAAGCCTCTCTTGGTAAGAGAATCCCTTCATTCCCCTCACCAATCGTGTTGCTCTTCTCTGTACACGCTCAAGCAAATCTACATCCTTCCTAAAATGAGGCCTCCAGACCTGTACACAGTATTCAAGCCATGGCCTGACCATTGCCTTATACAGAGGGACAATCACCTCCTTTTTTCTGCTAGCAAAATTCCTATATATCATTGACAAAACCCCATGACCTGCCCTGAGCAATGCAGACAGGCTGCCCTGGCAGCCTGTCTGCATTGCTCAGAAAACTTCATATCTGACTGCACAATTACTCCCAGGTCTTTTTCATTTTCTATCACCTTAAGTGTAGTACCACACAGTTGGTATGTTTCTGTGGGGTTACTTCTACCCATATGCAGTACTTTGCATTTATCAAGGTTAAACTTCAGTTGCCACTTCTTAGCCCATCTGCCCAAATTATCTAGATCCTGTTGTAGTAGCACACTGCCATTACTGTCATTAACAACTCTGCCAACCTTTGTATCATCTGCAAACTTCGACATTAAGCCTGATATACCTTCATCAATATCATTGATAAATATACAAAACAACAGTGGACCTAACACCGAACCCTGTGGGACTCCACTAATAACATTAGTACAAGAAGTGCAGCACCCATTGATTACCACCCTCTGTCTTCTCCCACTTAACTATCCTTTTATCCATTGTAGCAACTTACCCTTAATACAATTCTGCTCCAATTTGTACAATAGTCTTCCATGTGCAACAGTGTCAAAAACTTTCCTGAAATCCAAATATGTGATATCATAATTATTTTTTGCATCCAGTTCCTTTGTAACCACATCATAATATCCTATCAAATTTGTCAGACAAGACTTTCCCTTAACAAACCCATTCTGTGTCTGAATTATTGCTGCAGTCTTGTCTAGATGATCCTGTAATGCATCTTTAACCAGTGACTCCAGTATTTTACCTGGAACAGAAGTTAAATTAACTGGTCTGTAATTACTTGTGTCACCCTTCAATCCCCCTTTGTGAATTGGGGATACGTTTGCACATCTCCAATCAGAGGGAACCTCCCCTGAGTCCAAGGATGCTCTCATAATTATGGCTAAGAGTTTGCTTAGGTTGCTTTGCCGCCTCCTTTAATATAACTGGATAGATCCCATCCACCCCAGGTGCTTTTCTTATGTGTAACTTCAACAATTTCTCCTCCACTTTGCTCTCATTTATTACAAAATCATTAAGTACCCTGCTACAATTTGATAACCTTCTGCCATTTTCAAACCTGAATAATTCCTCACGTGTGAATGTAGATGCAAAATACTCATTCAGTTTGTTTGCTATCTGAGCAGGATCATCAACAGTGGAACCATCGATACTATAGGTTCTAATACCTTTTGTGTTTAGGATTACCATAAAAGTAAAAGTGGAAGTCATTCAGCAAAATATGAGAAGAGACAAATAGAAGAGAATTTCAAAAATATCATCTTTTGTAGCATTTTATCAGTTCTTGCTGCTTCTCTCTGACCACCTAATAGAATCAGTGATTCTGTCTACTTATTTATAGATTATAACCAAGTTTTTTATGCTTCCTTCTTAAGATCTTACTCTGTATTGTACTGTGGTCAGTAACATCTGGTTCTGCTTTATAACGTATAAAAGAAACAATAGGTACAGTTCTGTTGACTACTTCAGCTTTTCCACAACTGTCAAAGGAGAAAGGCGGTCTCTTACTACTTTCTATTATGTACAAATATCAATGTACATATTTGTATATCTGTATATTTTATATTTGTATGTCTATGTATCTTATATTTGTATATCTGAATTGCAATTTACTCCTGCCCTATTCCCTTCATTCCTGTTATGTTGTCTGTTTGCTCTCCTGTAGAATCTATCTTGCATAGCTCACACCCTCCATGTAACAAGCAAACCTCCTTGATCTGAATTTCCACACAATACTACATTCTTTAAACGAAAACTCTGGTTGAAGGTCTCTCTGTTTCTTTATGTGAAGTGCCATCCTAAGAATCGTTATGTAGGACTGTAGTCTAGAGCTAGGGCACCTATGTAAACCAACAGTAAATTCTAAGTGGGAAGCATTCAAGGAATTAATCGTGGATGCTACTAAAAGTTTCATACCTATTAAGAAATATTGTTCAAGGTTTAGGCCTAAATGGTTATCAAATGAACTAATGATACTCGTGACAGAGAAGAAAAATGCATGGGATGCATATAAATTATCAAGCAACTCAGAAGCCTATGGCAGATATAAGCTAGTCTGTAATCAGGTCACAAAGGAGGTTAGGCAGGTGAAGGCAGATTACGAGAAATTCTTGGCAAAAGATGCTAAGAAAAACAGCAAGGATGTCTTTACTTATATAAACTCTAAAAGGAAGGGGATAAATCTGATTGGTCCACTTGGCATTGATGGTTCGATTGTTGATGATCCTGCTCAGATAGCAAACAAACTAAATGAGTATTTTGCATCTACATTCACACATGAGAAATTATTAAGGGAGGAAAATGGCAGAAGGTTATCAAATTGTAGCAGGGTACTTAATGATTTTGTAATAACAGAGAGCAAAGTGGAGGAGAAATTGTTGAAGTTACACATAAGAAAAGCACCTGGGGTGGATGGGATCTATCCGGTTATATTAAAGGAGGCGGCAAAGCAACTAAGCAAACTCTTAGCTATAATTATGAGAGCATCCTTGGACTCAGGGGAGGTTCCCACTGACTGGAGATGTGCAAATGTATCCCCAATTCACAAAGGGGGATTGAAGGGTGACACAAGTAATTACAGACCAGTTAATTTAACTTCTGTTCCAGGTAAAATAATGGAGTCACTGGTTAAAGATGCATTGCAGGATCATCTAGACAAGACTGCAGCAATAATTCAGACACAGAATGGGTTTGTTAAGGGAAAGTCTTGTCTGACAAATTTGATAGGATATTATGATGTGGTTACAAAGGAACTGGATGCAAAAAATAATTTTGATATCATATATTTGGATTTCAGGAAAGGTTTTGACACTGTTGTGCACTGAAGACTATTTAGATAGTATGAATCAGAGCTATATTGAGGTAAACTCCTCTTATTAATTTACTAATACTGAAGACTATTGTACAAATTGGAGCAGAATGGTATTAAGGGTAAGTTGCTACAATGGATAAAAGGATGGTTGGGTGGGAGAAGACAGAGGGTGATAATCAATGGGTGCTGCTCTTCGTGGACTAATGTTATTAGTGGAGTCCCACAGGGTTCGGTGTTGGGTCCTCTGTTGTTTTGTATATTTATCAATGATATTGATGAAGGTATATCAGGCTTAGTGTCGAAGTTTGCAGCTGATACAAAGGTTGGCAGGGTTGTTAATGACAGTAATGGCACTGTGCTACTGCAACAGGATCTAGATAATTTGGGCAGATGGGCTAAGAAGTGGCAACTGAAGTTTAACCTTGACAAATGCAAAGTACTGCATATGGGTAGAAATAACCCTAGAGAAACGTACCAACTGTGTGGTACTACACTTAAGGTGGTAGAAAACGAAAAAAACCTGGGAGTAATTGTGCAGTCAGATATGAAGTTTTCTGAGCAATGCAGACAGGCTGCCAGGGCAGGTCATAGGGTTTTGTCAATGATATATAGGAATTTTGCTAGCAGGAAAAAGGAGGTGATTGTCCCTCTGTATAAGGCAATGGTCAGGACACGCCTTGAGTATTGCGTACAGGTCTGGAGGCCTCATTTTAGGAAGGATGTAGATTTGCTTGAGCGTGTACAGAGAAGAGCAACAAGATTGGTGAGGGGAATGAAGGAATCCTCTTACCAAGAGAGGCTTAAGTTCTGCAAATTGCAGTGGCTGGAGACTAGGCACCTGCGCGGTGATCTGATTGAGGTGTATAAGGCCTTGAATGGGTTGAGCATGCTGAATTCTGATGGGATCCTTCCACTTGTTCAGATTACGATATTAAGGGGGCATAAATTCAAATTAAGAAAAGATAGATGTGCGGAAATTTGCCTTTAGCCAGCGGGTGGTTAATTGCTGGAACAAACTTCCATCTGTCATCGTGGAAGTTGATAGGTTAAATAAATTTAAAAAGGAACTGGACAGGCATTTGGAGGGAATGGTGTGATTTTTTTTTTTTTTTTTTTTTTTTAGGCTGACGTTGCATAAGCTCATACACTTGTTTTCTTGCATCACATGCCACTACTACTACCTACTTTCATAAGGACCCACATTTTTCAGCATATTAAAAATTGTAACCGTTGAATTTCAAAAAAATATACATACAATATAAGGTCAAAAAGTTCCAGGACTGCATATTTAAACAAATATAATATCTAGAGCAATTGCATATCAAATTTTTAAAATAAATGACTTTGGCTTTGTACATATTTTCCATCAGTTATGTAATTGCAAAAAAGCTTCTAAGAACTTTTTTGAAAGTTTCTTGATTGCAATTTTTTATAATTGCCATGACTAATGTCTTCAACAGAAAACCTCTTCAGCTCAATCAGCTTTTATTTTGAGAAAAAAATAAATAAAAATCACATAGTGTACAAGTAAGATGAATAAGGAGAATGCTGTAAGGTGGTTAGAGTCTGTGGAAAAGACTTCAGAAATTACTGTTGCATGATGAGTAAGAGCACTACAGTGGAACAGTTTTCAATTAGCCGACCGGGCTAGCCGAGTGGGTAAAGTACCTGCCCGGCAACCCAAAGGTCGCGGGTTCGATTCCCGCCTCGGGCTTGGATCAAAGTACTGCAAAAACCTTGGGAGGTGCAATATGGCCACAGAAGCCGATGCGCCAACAACTACCAAATCAAAAAAAAAAAAAAAAAAATCAGTTTTCAATTTTTACTTTCCAAAAGATCAGATCTCTTCCTTATGACTGCATCTCTTAATTGTTTAGTAATTTCTATTTCTAAATATGTAATAATAGTATAACTTCCTTCCTTTAAACTTTGTCTCACTGTCTGTACATAAATGTTATGTCCCAGTACATAAATGTATTAAGGTCAGTCATACATCATTTCTATAACGTGTTTAGTTCTCTTCTTATGATCCTTATACTATATTGTTACTTCCATGTTTCAAAAGGAAGGAAGTTATATTATGTTGGGCAGTGACTAGGTTATGTTTGTTGACCCTGTATTTACAAAAAAATGTAAATAACTCTAAAAAGATATCAAAGTAATGAAATAACCATATAAGAATAGTAAACTGAGTCAAGTGGTGAATACTGACAGTATACAGTTTGTATGCATATGAAGGGCAGGGAATTAAATGCTTATATAATAATTGGCAATCATCAGTACATGAAAAATAAGAATAACACCCATATATGTCCACAATAGTTAATACAAGAAAGGAAGATATCATTATAAAAAAAAAACCTGTTGAAAAGAATAGAATATTATATGATGTTTTCGTGGCTCAAGGCATTAAGATAGAATCTATAGATTCCATCTGTTTAGTTCTATTGTATATGGAAGCACAAGAAAGGGGAAAAAAAAGGTGATAGAGAAAACTGAAAAGAAAAATAAAGCCAAAAAGTATAGAGTGACGTTAGCATTACTTGAGGTATATGATGCAAGAAAGCAAGCTTATACAGCATCAGCCAAAAAAAAATAAAATAAAATAAATTCCCAATTCACCCATCCAGTCACTCCAAATTTTTGTCTAGTTCAGCCTTAAATTTATTTAAGCTATCAACATCCACACCAACAGATGGAAGTCTGTTCCAGAAATCAACTACCCATTAGCTAAAGGAAAACTTCCGCACATCTATTCTAGAACTGTCTTTCCTCAATTTGAATCTATGCCCCCTAAGGTTCTTAATCTGAGCAAGCAGAAGTATCCCATCAGCATTGAGCCTGCTCAAACCTTTCAAGGCCTTATACACCTCGATCAGATCATCTCGCAGGTGACTAGTCTCCAGATGCTGCAATTTGCAGAACTTAAGCCTTTCTTCATAAGCGCACCCCTTTGTTTCTCTCACCAATCTTATTGCCCTTCTCTGTATACTCATTCTAGCAACTCTACATCCTTCCTAAAATGAGGTCTCCAGACCTGTATACAGTACTCAAGGTACTCATTGCCTTATAAAAAGGGATAATTACCTCCTTGTCTCTGCTAGCAAAATTCCTATATATCATTGACAAAACTACATGACCTGCTCTGGCAGCCCGTCTGCACTTCTCAGAGAACTTCATATCTGACTGCACCATTACCCTCAGGTCTTTTTCATTCTCCACCTTCCTGAGTGTAGTACCAGGGAGTTGGTACGTTTCTCTTGGGTTACTGGTACCCATATGCATTACTTTGCATTTGTCAATGTTAAACTTCAGTTGCCACTTCTCAGCCCATCGGCCTAACATTTCTAGATCCTGTTCCAGTAGCATACTGTCTTTAGTGTCATTAACAATCCTGCCAACCTTTGTACCATCTGCAATCTTGGACATTAAGCCTGATATATCTTCATTGATATCCTTGATAAATACACAAAACAACAACGGGCCCAGCACCGAACCCTGTGGGACCCCGCTAATAACATTAGCCCACGTAGAGCAGTGTCCATTTATTACCACTTTCTGCCGTCTCCCACTCAGTCATCCCTTTTTCCATTGCAGTAACTTGCCCTTAATGCCATACCTCTCCAATTTGTACAGCAGTCTTCCACTGCAACAGTATCAAAAACGTTCCTGAAATCCAAGTATATGATATCAAAATTATTTTAGCATTAAGTTCCTTTGTGACCACATCATAGTATCTGATCAAATTGTTCACACAAGACATCCCCTTAACAAACCCATGCTGTATCTGAGCTATTACAGCTGTCTTGTTGAGGTGATCCTATATCACCTCTTTAACCAATGACTCCATTATTTTCTCCCGGAACAGAAGTTAAACTAACAGGTCTATAATTATTTGTGTTACCCTTTGAACCCCCTTTGTGAATTGGGGATACAATTGCACATCTCTAGTCCATAGGGACTTCCCTGACTCTAAGGATGTTCTCATAGTTATGGCTAAGGGTTTACTTACTTCTCTTGCTGCCTCCTTCATTATAACTTGATAGATTCCATCTGCCCCAGGTGCCTTTTTTATGTTTAACTTCAACAATTTCTCTTCCACATTTCTCTCAGTTAGAACAAAATCAATTAGCTCCCTGTTTGAGTTTGATAAACTTCTGGCATTCCCCTCCTTGAATAATTTCTCATGTGTGAATGTAGATGCAAAATACTCATTCAGTTTATCAGCTACTTGAGCAGGATCATCAATAGTTGAACCATCTTTGTTAAGTGGACCAATCTGATTCATCCCCTTCCTTCTAGAGTTTACATAAGTAAGGAACTCTTTGCTGTTATTCTTTGCATCCTTTGCCAAAGATTTCTCATAATCTGCCTTCACCTGCCTAACCTCCTATGTGACTGGGACATGGACCACAGCAAGATCAGGTGTAGGAATAACAAGTACTTTATCAGAACTAGTTTGTAGGGATAACAAGTACTTTATCAGAATTGTTTGTAGGAATAACAAGTACTTTATCAGAACTAGTTTGTAGGAATAACAAGTACTTTATCAGAACTAATTGACTTACATTATGAATCTGCACTGAGTTCAGTTTAATTTTTTTTTTTCTCCCAATGAAAACCCCAAACACGAGAGGTATTAGAACCTATAGTATTTAGTACAATGCTTGGGTTGGAGGATGAGAAGACGAAAAAGAAGATGTTTGTTGACATTAGATTTGAACTTCTGTAGACTGTAATCTTTAGGAAATACATATGAAGGAAGGTTGTTCCAGAAAACACAGTTGAATGAATGAATAAATAAGAAAGATGAAAAGTTGGTTCTGTGAGTTTGAAGTTGGACAGTAAATGGATGTTGGTTGGTGGCAGCACGTGTTCGGACTGTTTTGAAAGAGAACGAGAATTATAGAAGCCAATTCAGAAGAACAGTGCCCATGGAAGTATCTGTAGAAAAGGCATGCAGCAGAAACAGTATGTCTATGAGACAGCGAGTGGAGAGACTCTGTTAGAGATAAGTCATTAATTAACCTACCTGCCCTCTTCTGAATGGAATCTAGAAGTCTGAGAGAGGTTTTGGGTGCACCGCCCCAGATGTGGGAACAAAATTCCATGGTAGGGTGGATTTGCAATTTGTACAGAGTGAGCAGCTGTTCGGAAGAAAAGTAACACTGAGAGCAAAAGAGAAAAACCAAATTTTTTAAATGTAGAGGAAGCCGAGATAACCCAAGCACGGTACTAAGTACTATAGGTTCTAATACCTCTCGTGTTTGGGGTTCACATAAAAAAAAAAAAAGCAATATTTGTAATGTGCTTGTGCCAAGAGAAATTAGAAGTCAGGGTAATCCCCATAAGAGATATATCATCTTGCCTAGAAATCAGAGTGTCACCAAAGATAAGAATAGGAGCAGAAGAATCCTCTTTGCAAGATGTAAGACAAGACTGAGTTTTAGAAGGATTGAAATCAACTAAGTTGTCTTTGCCCCACTGGATAAATACCTGGAGATCGGCATTTAAGGAATTGGTAATAATAATAATAAATTAAATTAATTTTCTGTTTATACTCCGGGACGACCAAACGGTCAGAGGAGTTCGCATGATAGATTGAATACAAGAAACAGCACCGTATTCAGTAGTCACGGGCTTGAACCCTGGTCACTCAAGGCACGTGTACTTAGGCACCCGCCCGCCTGACCACTAGGCTACGGTGGCCGTTGATATTGGAGAAGTTGAAGCTGATTGAGCAGGCAAGGTTTCTCAAAATGGAAAGTGGAATGCAATATGCTATCATCAGCAAAACTATGGATATGATTTACAGTCAATGGAAGGTCATTAATATACAAGAGGAAAAGAGTGGGGGAAAGAACTGAACCTTGGAGAACACCAGCATTAGTGGAGAAGTTAGAAGACAGAGAGCCATCTACCATCACTAATGTTATTAGTGGAGTCCCTCAGGGTTCAGTGTTGGGTCCATTATTGTTTTCTGTATTTATAAATGATATTGATGATGGTATATCAAGCTTAATGTCCAAGTTTGCAGACGATACAAAGTTTGACAGGGTTGTCAAGGACGCTACTGACACTATGCTGCTGCAGCAGGATCTGGAAAGGTTGAACAGATGGGCTGAGAGGTGGCAAATGAAGTTTAACATTGACAAATGTAAAGTACTACTACATATGGGAAACAGCAACCCCAGAGCAACGTATCAACTCTGTGGTACTACACTGACAATGGTAGAGAATGAAAAGGACCTGGGGGTAATTGTGCAGGCAGATATGAAGTTCTCTGAGCAGTGCAGACGGGCTGCAAGACTAGGCACCAGCAAGGTGATCTGATAGAGGTGTATAAAGCCTTGAATGGTTTGAGCATGCTCAATGATGATGGGATTCTTCCTCCTGCTCAGAATAATCACCTGAGGGCATAAATTCAAATTGAGGAAAGACAGATGTAGGATAGACGTGCGGAAATTTGACTTTAGCCAGCGGGTAGTTGGTTGGTGGAACAGACTTCCATCCCTTGTCGTGGAAGTTGATAGCCTAAATAAATTGAAGGCTCAGCTGGACAGGTATTTTGAACGAACGGAGGGGTGAAGTGGGGTTTTTTTTTTTTTTTTTTTTGGCTGATGCTGCATAAGCTTGCTTTCTTGCATCATATGCCTATGCTAATGCTAATCACCCTCAGTGAGCGATCAGAGAGAAAACTGGATAACCAATTACAAAAAACAGTTGGAAAACCATAAAATGGAAGCTTGTTTAGAAAACGTTTATGCCAAACATGATTGAATGCCTTTGAGATGTCAAGAGAAACTGCTTGTGTTTCACCAAATTTTTACATTGAATTTGTCCATAAATGGGTAACATAAGCCAGAATATCACCAGTGAATCGACACTGCTGGAATCCATACTGGCGATCGTTGATCAGATGGAAGGTTTCAAGGTAATTTAAGAGTTGGCGGTTAATTGATTTCTCCATTACTTTAGAAAGAGTAGAAGTAATTGCAATGGGACAATAATTGGATGGGAGGGATTTGTCACCATTTTTAGGAACTGGCTGGATATGAGCAAATTTCCAAGCAGAAGGAAAAACACTTTTGGAATAAGAAAGTGAAAAATGGCGACAAAGAACAGGAGTAAGTTCAGGAGCACAGGTTTTGAGAACATATGGCGAAATCCCATCAGGACTGGAGCTTTCTTAGCATGAAGATTTGTCAAAATCTTTCTGACATCCTTTTGAGTTAAAATTAACACATATAGTGAGAGAATAGTAGAAGATTAAATATGTGTAACAAAAGAGGATTAAATATTAAACAAAGTTAAATATGGGTAATGCCATATATTAAGATTGGCCATTGTTATATGGGATAGAAACATGGATATTTCGAAAAGAGAGGGCAAAAAAATGGGTAGGAATGTAAAATAGGATTGTCAAAGTAAGTAGGAGAAATATCATGAAAGAACTTTTTACATGTAACAGAGAAGTTAGAATAGCAAAGATTTGTTTGCTCTGGTAGCAAAATTCAGTGATATGCAATTCAGCAAGGGAAAGTTACTTGCTTCTTTCAGTTCAATTCTTGATTCCACTTGTTTGACAATCAACCACCCAACTAATCACCATTACTGATAATTAAATCAGTCTCATTGAGCTAATTTTTTTTTTTTTTTACTATCTACTTTCATTTATTGGAATAACATTCCCTTATATGCATTTCCTAAAAATATATAAATTTATTTACAGCAGTAACAGGTTTCTTCTTAATGTCAAACCTATAGTATATACACATTAGTAGAGTGCTATAAATTTCTACTACCTTTCATGTTTGCCATTAAAAACAAAAAAATCTTAGTTCTGTCTCCTCAGTACTTTTCAGGAACAATTTACATAATGGTCTCACTGAATTGTACCAGATGAACAAATTCCTTATGAACTAAATATTAGCCTTAACCCTTAACCAGGCACTAAATTTCTAATAAAATGATGTGACCAGTAAATAGTTATTCTTTGTCATGGAATTGGACCAGTTATTAGAAGAAATGGGCAAAAAAGAATGGTTCTTTAACGTAAATTAAATAAATTTTACCCACTATTTGGGTAAAATTTATGTCTGTATCTCTTAGGCCACACATGCTCAGGGTTAAGTAACCGGCCATTGTTATGTGGTAAGCATGCTTGTTTGCAGGTAACACAATTTTGTAGCACAGCTTTTAGCAGGTAGCACAATTTTGTAGCACAGCTTTTAGCAGGTAGCACAAAGTAATTGCCATTGGAATCCACGTGATGCCACAAATTCATGCACACTGTTAATGTAGTTAACAATGTGCATGAATTGTTAACATTCTTCTTGCTGCACAGCTGTCATGGAATATTTTGCTGATAAAGTTCATATGCACACTGTGAAGAAATAAATTTTAGAAACATTTATAATAGCATACTAGTTTAAATATTGCATGATATAACTGTTCAATTTTGCTGTGCAGAATATAAGTGAAATTTTTCCAAGACAAAGTTAAATTCCTTTTTGTTGATGCCACTAAAGATCATATACATTCAGCATGTTTATAGTTTCCCTGAAATCATGTTACTGTTTTCTAAGCTGAAGTTTTTTTTAATTGATTTGCTGGAAAAATGTTTTTTGTTGTTGGGATTGAAATTCTTTGAAAGGTGTTAATGATGATTTTGGTTCAGCAAGTGAAATTACACATGCAATATTTTCAGATGGAAATTTAGATTTTAGAAAAATTATAGTTTATATTTCATTTATATAGTAATATATTCTTTACTTGCTTCTCTCAGTTCAATTCCTAGTTCTGCTTGTTTGGAAAGCAATCAACCCACCAGCCAACCAACCACCATTACTGATATCTAAATCAGACCCCCGTCACCACCAAATACAGAGGATGTGGAAAGGTCAGGGAATGACCACCGCATATCCCAGAGCAATATGGCCTTAGTTGCTAATGCTCCTAAAAACCAAATAACAAACAAACAAACAAACAAATCAGACCCAGACCCATTGAGCTAAATTTTTTCTTTACACTCTACTTCCACTCATTGAAAAAATATTGTTCCTTCTTATATTCTTTACAACAGGGACCTACCAGTTTAGCAAAGAAATTGTCTCCTGTGGTATATATTAGCAAGGTCCTATTCCAGTATATATTTTAATCTTTAATCTTTCTTTAGTTTTTTTTTTAGTTTGATATTTTCCGGGCTATTATTAAACTAGAAAATATCAAAAGTTATAAAGTTTGGATGCTGTTTTACATTTTATTGTTTTCAGTTTCTGCACCACTATTACAAAAAGTTTAATTTTCAAATTAAATTATTTAATTAAATAAATTTGACTATTTATTTAATTAAATAAATAAATCCTCTAAGATTTATCTATATTTCAATGTTGAAATGAAAATTTCATAATTAATTATATCAAATCTTAATAATTAATCAATATCAAATCTGTGTAAGAATCGGTATAATTGTTGAAATTTCCATTTAGGCATTATATCATATTTGATTAATCTGGTTTAAATAACTGTTTAGAAAAAAATTGTCAGTTTAAGAAAATAGTTGCAAAGGATATTAATAACTGTTGTGTTTGCACCTTGCTTGCCTGCTTTTTCAAGAAAAAGTCATTTAATTTCTCAGAAAAGCTTCAGCATATTCATAACTTCACCTAAGCACCTTTTAGGCACTAGCTGTAGTCACCATAAAATCTTCCTGGATTATATAGTTGACAAAACTGTCTTATTTAGTATACTGACAGTTTATAGAAAGACATTTTACTGTAGCTTCTTCATGGTAGGTTTATCCAATAACAAGTTTCAAAAATACATATGAAGACAAGTGATAAGTTAGTTTAAGATCTGCTACTATGAATCAGGATTATGTTATGTGTGTTACTTTTGCACTTTTTGCAAACCTACCTATAGCAGGACATGATACAGCCAGAGGAGATGCCTTTGTATATGTTCATTGCATAAAGCATTAGGAGATTAAGCACAAACTTGGCATTCTGATAGGATTATACAAGAGCTTGAAAAATAAGGTTACTCTCAAAGGATTAAAAGAGAGGGAGACCCATCATTTACTCAGGCACCCAGCTCAATGCTTGAGCCCATGTTCCAGCATCAGACAACACAAAGACTTCCTCTGCAGCAGAGATCCTTGGTCTCGCAGGAAGTAGCTGTAATTAGTGATGATTGTCAGGAAAGTAGCAAATATGTTGTGCCAAAAGAATAGGTGGAATAGGACCATGGTATATCTACTAGGGGCTAAAGTAGGTGATGCAGAGCAGCTATCATCATTTAAAAGCATCATCATTTTATTATCATCTTTTAAGCCATCAAAAGGTGATATTGTTGTACATGTTTGCACTAATGTCGTTAAAAGTTGGAGATCTGAGGATTATGTATAGAGCAATGTTGAGAAAAAGTCATAAGTTAGGATTGAAATTGAAAGTATCTGCAATCCTGCCTTCAAAAACATAATAGGTGGGAGTACATGATGAGAGTCTTGTCACTCAGTTTGGCCCTGGAGAGACTGTGCAAGGCTCATAGGATAGAATTTTTCTCAGCTTGGTCTGTGCTTGTTAACAGGAGAGACTGTTTCTATGTGGATGGGATAAACTTTTAAATAGAAGGGGTGCAAGAATATATGCTGATGTTATCGAGGCAGTGAGAGGTGGGTCAGAAAATGGAAAGCTTGGGGGAGACACAGACTAGTAGATTAACAATAACTGCAGGCAAAGGCAAAAGTGATTCTTGTACTGCTTCTATTGGAAAGAGCAGCAACCAAAGAGCAATGTTTTGAGGATTTCAAGCACTACTGAGAGTCATCAAGGAACAAGTAAATACATGGGCTGTATTGGAGTAACTAAGAGTAAGAACAGGTGCATGTACACTAATTCTAGGAGCACAGTAAATTTAATGAATTTGAAGTACCGATGAAATCATCAAATGTCACTCAGATATATGGGATTCAGAATTGTGGGGAGTACAATGTGTACAGACAGGACAGGAGGGGGAGGGGTTAGGCTCTTAGTTAAGAAGCACATAAAATCTAAGGCAGTGCATCCAGTGAAATGGAATGGGTGTTCAGTGCAATGCTGACTTAGTTTGGTGTGACATAAGCATTGGGAAAACAAAAATGTGGGTAGGAGTGTATTATAGGCCTAATGACTATAACGATTAGAGTGAACAACTGTTTAGGAAATTGCAGCATCTGGAGACCAGACACTACAAGGTGTGATTGAAGTATTTAATGCCTTCAATGGATTCAGTAAGCTCAGTGCTGATGGAATTCTTCATTTTGCTCAGACTGCACACGAGGGGCATAAATTCAAATTTAGGTAGGATGGTTGCAGGTCAAATGTGCAGAATATTGCCATCAGCTAGAGGGTGATTGGTTGTTCGAACAATCTCCCAATGATTGGCGTTGTATGGGTGAGTAGTTTGAATAAATTAGGGAAGAACTAGTTAAAGTACTAGATGGGATAGACAGGTGAAATGGGAAATGTTAGCCTTTTTGCTTATGCTGCATTAGCTGGGTTTCTTGCATCATATGCCACTATGATTACTGCTACTATTAATAATAATAATAATAATAATGATCATGTTATTGATGGTATTATAGCTTTTACAGTTTCAAGATGTAATCGTAATATATTTGCAAGGCAGAAAAGAATCTATTTTTTTCTTGTCATTCTTGAATGAATGAACAGAGATTTTCATCTACAGACTATTGTATAGTCAATGAAGAAGGTAAGCTTGCATTTGAAATGAGGAATATGCACAGAATTTGAAAGTTCTAGTTCTAATTGATTATTAGGAGATTTATAAAGCCTATTAATAATAATGATTTTTTCGTGTTATAAATCTTGTATTATAAGTAACAATTTTTATTTCAGTGCCACAAGTTTGAATTTTTTTTTTAATTTGTTACTCGTGATCCATGCATAAATTTCATTGTTCTCTGCAGATTTCATAGTTAAATGCAGTTTTCTTTCTTTGACTCTCCTCTAGTGAAGTGTGCTAAGTTAAAACACTTTTAAATAGCAAAAAGTCCTCTGTTTAACTTAAAGTGACTTATGATTCTTTGGGGAACTAGTATTCAAGTTGACACTGCAACTATTAGCAATGTGAATAGCTGGTGTTGTCTATAATATAAGGGTTCTATCCAGCATTACACAGATACTTTTAATTATTTTCTGTTATGCTATATATTGGGCTAAACATAGAAAGCATTATTAGCTATCTGTAGCCAGTTGATGAAATGAATGAATGTTTTTTAGTGGGATTAGCAATCATTGTTCACATTAATAGGTGACTAAGCTGCCAATATACCAAAAAAAAAAAAAAAAAAATCAGTAAATTAGCATTTCTATAATAATTATTAATTGAATATATATAAACAAGTATTCATCAAATTTTGTTAGTATAACTTTTATACATTTTTTTAAATAGATATGAATCTATCAATGTGCTGTGACTAACATTTATTATTAGAGTAGTATTGTTGATAAATCATGCAAGAAAGGAAACAAGCTTATGCAGCATCAGCAAAAAAAACACACACTTCTCACATCACCAATATTTAGTATATACTATGAAGTTATTATGTGAGATGAAAACTGAAAAATTTTAACAACTGTACACTTGATTCCACATTATTTATACGATTTTGAATGGTTTATTGAGTCCCTGAAGGAGAAATTAGACAAAAGAGTTAAACCTGTTTCCTACCAAATGGCAGTAACAGGTCTGGTAACAGACCTAGGCAAAAGAAATTAGACAAAAGTTAAACCTGTTTCCTACCAAATAGCAGTAACAGGTCTGGTAACAGACCTAGGTCTCCGCCAAAGAGAGAGGAGATATATTTTTAAACTATATTTAGGGTTGTAATTAGTGATTACTTTTCAGAATGGGGTTGGCTTAAAATTGGAGTCCTCCAGGAACTCCACTTCTAAACTTCTCCGATTGTAAATCTGTGCTGGGACCATTACTATTTCTGATTTTCTTAAATGAAATTGACATAAGTATATAGGGTATGATGGCAATATCTGTAGATGATATGCAGATCAGAATGGCTGCCATTCTGATCTTCTTATTCTTTGATCTTATTCAGGATGAATAGAATAAGCTTCAGGGATGGTGAGATAAGTTGCAGCATATCTGTTTTAATGCTGTAGAATTCAAAATTTTACACTTGGAAAATAACACCCCAAAATAACTTGTATATTTGCAAAGGTTGAATTAAAAATATCTAGTAAAAGAAGAAAGGGATTTAGTGGTAATAAAAGAATTATGATTCAGGCAGGCATGAAGTTTTTCAGTTTTTCAGCAGCAATACCTTTGATACAAGGTATTGCTGCCATGCAAGGCAGCAAGCCCATGATGTCCTGTTGATGATTCATCAAACAATTGCTTGTAGAGATAGGAAGTTATAATTTCACTGTTTAAGGCAGTTTTGAAGCTGCATTTAAAATACTGTCTAGGTATGGAAGCCACACATAAAAAAAGAATAAGAAGACAACATTGATCTTCTTGAAGTCCAAAGATGGGTGATGTGCCTGGTGAGATTGGCAAGTGTGTGCCCATACAAGAAGAAATAATACATGGCCACACAGCTTGGTAACTAGGTACCTTAGAGGCTTTTAAGGCTCTGAGAGCATTAATTTGTAAAACAAATAGTAAAATGAATGAAAGTGAAATTTTCACAGTGTTAATATAACTCTTTCTATAAGTCTATAAATCTTTTCTCCCTTAGTTTGAATTTATGCCTTCTAGAACTAGGGAGCATAAATTCAAACTAAGAGGAAAGGATTATTAACTGGACTGTAATAAGTTTTCTTTCAGCTAGCTAGTTTTTAATCACTTAAGCAAGTTACCTCCACGTGTAGTGGGTCATTACCTGTGAGAGGAGGAAAGACTTTGGTGCAATGAAAGCATGGCTTCCTTGTGCTATATGGCCAGTATTATTACAGCATTATTTCTAATATTAATGTGAATATATCAAATATATTAATACTAATACAATATACAGTGAAAACTGGACTTTTTTAATAAAAATAATGAAATACGTGACAGAAAATTTTAGTTATGTATGAATACATTCATTTTTCTTTAATCTCTTATTTCTAATAAGATAGTTAAATTAGCTGCAGGTTATTATATGTTATTCTGCTTATTCAGTTTCTAAATATATAATTTGAAATTATGGCAGATTAAGAAATATAGCACAAAAATGCATGGATTTGATAAAACCCTGGAACCTGTGCACTTTTTTATTTGTCAAATTAGCAGTCTTTTAGAAATGATTGTCGCAATAATTTCTTGATAACACACAACGTACTATTCCTGTTAATGTGTGAATGTTGTTACTTTCTTGCATTTTTATGTTCACATGACACAAAAAGAAAAGAGCTACAAATACAACCATATGTGAAAGGGTTTGTGATTTTGGCTGTTTGTTTTCTTGCATTGTCTTATGTATGTATGTATGTATAGTCTGAAATAAAAATGTCTTTCATGATCTCATTGTGTTCTCTACTGCATGGAGATTAGAAATGTTTTTTCAGTTGTCCTGCCTCTTCCAAATGCAGCACTTTGATTCACTGCACTGCTTTAGCACCTTCTGTATTAACAGAATACCTCTCTCAGGTCAGCTTACATTTTTGTTTTTATTTTATTAATTTGAATTGTATTAAATGAAAAGCAGCAGATACTGTAAATAATAAAAATATATATACATGATTGAACATTTGGCAATTTTCTTTTTAAATTTACTAGACCTACTTGCTGTTGTTAGATTTTTATTTTTCAATTTAATGAAAGTAACACCAGCCTGCATCTCCAGATTTATAACCCTAGTTGTTGATATCCATTCAAGGTGTGATTGAATGGATATCAACTGAATATTGGTCATGCCCCAAATTGCAACACAAACAATTGTGCAGTACCTGGCAGGTGCCCAACTTTCTTTTTTTATTTCTGGAAAAAATTATTATTATTATTGATTTTTTTTTTTTTTTTTTTGCTTGTAGGATATATGCCAGTACGTGACCTTTTACAAATGGATTGCATATAATTATTGTATTTTTTTTTTAATTTTAATAAAAAAAATTGAATGTTTAAAAATGTTTTTTTTTCACACATGAATTTCAATTAAGCAAAACTTTTATTAATTCTGATCAAAATAAAAAAAAATAAAAAAAGCCCACAAAACATAAACATTAAAGTATTAGCATCTCAATAAGAATTTATAATAATTCTTAAAGTACTGTTTGTTAATTGCTCAAATCAATGTTATCAGTATTACTAATACTCAAATCAGTATTGATTTGAGTATTTAGTATCTTCCATTTTCCAGTTTTTAAAACCCTTGTAAGGGTGTGAAATCTAAAAATTACACATGTGCACATTTCTGTTTATATCTGTTTAAGACCACCATAGCTGAGTGGTCAAGTCTGAGGGTACAAAAATACATCTGTTTGTGTGACCAGGGTGGAAGCATTCATGACTACTAAATATAGTGCTGTTATTGTATTCTTTCTGTCTTTTGAACTCCTCTGAATTTATATGGTTGTCCTAAGTTTATTGTTTATTATTTATTTATAAATGTTTTTTAGAATGTTTATTTATTTATAAATGTTCAATGAATTCTACCAGATGAACTAAATTCCTTATAATATAATATATATTGCAGCATGTTTTGGCTGGTGTAGCATAAGCTGTAGGCTTCCTTGCACCATATGGCCATTACTAATACTAAGATATACAAGTATATAATAAATTGGGGGGGGGGATTCATTTTTGAAGTTCATCCCAACTACTAAAAAAAAATAATTGCAAGAATGGTCACCATCACCTCACGCAGTTACTTTATTAAAGCAGTAAAATCTCACTTCAAAACCTACTCCTTTAAAGCTGTCTCTGTAGTTAGGAAGGTACAGAAAGTTTCAGGCATTAACCTTGAATCAACAATTTTTGCATGAAAATTCTTTTCCCACAACACCCGTCAAGTTAGCTAGTCAGGAGTGGGGGGGATTTCCTTGAAATGTTAACCATATCCAGTCTTCATTGATTGAATCAGCATTCCTTATTAAACATGACTTCTTCTCCCATATTTTTGTTTTAATATATTAGCCTGTTTCAACTCAATTTACAAAACAAATTCTTCTATCTCATTAATATTATGCACAAATCAGTAATATTGTCAACAGTTACAGGCACATGAAATTACTGTTATTGATATCAGAATTGTTTACATTTTCTAAATGTATACTTTACACTAAGTATTTAAACACTATATTTAGGCATAAGAAATGTGATAAATAGAAATACTTCACTAGTTTTTGTTTCTTACTGTTGTCTAATTTGTTGAAACATGAAAATCAAAAACAGTAACTTGCATGTGTCATTAAGATAGTTCTTGTTTAAAATTGAAGACCCAGCAATCTTACAGGTAGAATCTGTGAAATAATGATGCCAAAAAATACTCAATTAAAGCATTTTTTCTGAAATATAAAGAACAGGTTAATTTTTACGTACATTTGAACATGTGCAACACAAAGAAAATAGACATGCACGTATGCATGATACTTTTAACTGGAAACATAAAATCTTTTGAAACTTTAAATCACTTCCTCTAATATATACTGTAGTTTAATCTACAAAGCCTTTTCAGAATGTATCTGCTGTTTTTATTTGTTTTAATTATTCTTTAAATTCTTAATAGCCTGTAATGATGTCTGTACTGCCATTTTTACTTACTTAAATATGGCAATTTTTGATATTTTAACTAACAGTTTTAGACTAAAACATACGCGTTGGAATCTTTTATAACCCTATTTTAATCCTATTTATGGCTAAGTTGCAGTTTGTTAGATTTTCTTTTAATACCATCCATATTGGTATGTAAACATGGTAGTACATTGTTAACATACCTTAACAGCGAGAAAATAATAGGCTTCTCCTATTCCTGTGTCTCTCCTTGCAGTGTCTAACCATATGTGTACTGGTCCTCATCCTCATCATCACTACCATCATCATCCAGGATTACATCCTCCTTGCCAGAGTCATAAACACACACCAGATAAACTCTGCATATTCCCTGAGAAACATATAAGTTACAATATATCCAAGGAAGAGGAAAATGAAAATATATGTTTCAAAAAACCATCAGTTTCTGTTGGGTATTTAGCATCTTCTGATGGGTATTCTTTTACCCCTGAACAACCTCCTCATCCTCCAGCACGTTCTTCTTCTCGATGGAATCCTACTTTAATTAAATGGTCCAATATAAAGCCAAGTGATTCAAAAAATCCTTGGAAAGTATCAACAAAGCCACATACAAAGCCATCACAGAAAATGTCTATTTATAAACATCTCAAAAAATATATAGATGGAACTAAAGGGAAAAAATATAATAATGGGAAAGAAAATTCAAAGCATATTAAAAAACAAGAAGTTAGTGTAATTGAAGATAATAATAATAATACATCTTTAAAATCAAGTTCTTTAATTTCAGATAATATTGTGCATGAAGATAATAAGCATTTCAAAAATAGCAGTCCATCCAAATTCTTAGAACCTCAAGGAGAGGGAACTAGCTCAACTGAAAATTCAGATTTGAGTCATTCAAAAATATTATTTCATTCTGTATATAAGGAAACATCGGAAATGTCTGTTGAGAAATCAAGCCCGCTTTCAGAACTTGAAACGAGCTTTTCCAGTATGGAAACTGGTTACTGTAGTTTGGGAGAAGGTCAGGCTTCTCCAGCTGTAGCTTCAAAACCAGAATTGACAAAATTTAAACCTAGTGACTGGACTGAGGATAGATTTATTTCTTCTGAAAATGTTATCAGTTTCAACAAAAAAGAAAAAAATACAGAAGAATATCATAGAGTATCTATTTGTAGAATTATTGATGAAGAAATAAATTTAAATGCAGATGAGAACCAAGGAACTGATACTGAAAAGAAATTTTTGGATGAAATTATAAATGATAATGAGAATTTGCCTATAACTGATAAAAATGGAAGCCTGGAAATTATAGACAGAGAATCTTATGTCGAAAATATAACTATCAAAGGCAATTTTGAGGAAGCAGATGACACTCCTTTGATAAGAGCTAAACCACTTCATGATTCTGATACTAATAATAAAGATAGTGATCATTTAATAAATGATACATCAGTAGTAAATGTGCACAACAGTAAGGATGATAAACCTGGTCAAACAGCAGACTACCATAAATATATTTCCACAATCCTCCAGTCTGTAAGTAGATCTCAGCACTTTCTTCGATTAAGAAATTATTATTCCAATATTGAAAAACTTGCTAAAATGGATAAAAATACAAAGGGTTGTTTATCCAAACCAAATTATGCTGTACAGAAGATATATGATGAATTAGAAAATGGACGAAAAAAGAGGGAATTTTTCTGGAAAGCAAGTTATAGTCAGTCGCAGTGGAAAAAAGATGATAGAGGATTGAAAATGAAATCTTTGTCAGTTGAAGATTTGAAGAAAATTTTTGAGAATTTGCAAGACCCGAAAAGCTGCTGGAAATCAATTAAAAAGCAATTACTTCCCCTTTCACTTACAAAGACACGAAGAGTGCCACAGAGTGTCTCTGTAGCAGACTTGGTAGCCAAATATAATACTCTTGAAGAATTAAAAGAACATAAATCACGACAAAGATCCAAAACATGGCACCCATCGAGAAAAGTGACATTCCAGATTGAGCCAAATTTGCAAGATGATCAACTCAAAACTATTTCCCCAAATTGTTGGAAGAAGTTGAGAGTTAGCCATTGGGTAATGGAGACATCACATTCAAGAGACCATTCAACCAAGCAGAGTATCAGTCATACAGAGAAATATGAAGTGTGTATGACTGATGATCCTGCTATACTTCCCCAGATTTCAGGATCAGAAAAACTAACAGTTAGAAACACTTCAGAATGTGTACCTCCTAGTAATCCCACTCATGTAAAACCATGGATTGCAATACAGGACAAACAATTAGAAGAGACAGAAGTAGTTACTGACTGCACACTAGGCACTGAAACCCAGCACAGTCTTAAAGAATATCATTTTCATCATAAGGGGGGACAAGAACATAAAAGTTACAGTTCAGCTTTAGAGATTACAGTGGCACCAGAAAACAAAGAAAAAGATTCTCATTTATTCACTAAAACAAAAAGTCTGATTTCTGTTACAGAAGAAATCTCAAGACCACAGTCCCCTCGCACCTGCTATTCCTTGGCATATTCATCTGACAGTGAACCCAGTTCCAGAGCTAGTAGTCTAGAACGACACCGTGCTAATAATTTGCTTCTCTTACTCCATCCTCCTGAAAAAACTTGGAAACCTAATAGTCAAACTTCACTCGACGATGAAACAAAACCATCCTCGTCTTCTGACACTGGTAGCACTAATGTTTCTGTGAAAACAGATATTTTTTTGGGACAGAGTATTCATGGTAAAGTAGAATATTTTGAGAAACAAGCATTTTTAAAAGATATATCAAAATCAAGCCAGAAAGATCTACCATTGTGTCTGAGAGCAACTTCTGTCCAAGAGAAAAAGAGAGTGTTTGAAGTCCTCTCAAAAAAAGTTTCAAGACCATATTGTTCAGAAATATTGGCAAAAAGATTTAGTATGTCTTCTTTACCATTTCGTTCGCAACCATTAGGAATAAGGTCTGCATCTCTTCCTCGAGATCATTCTTTTGAAGATGCAGGACGAGCGACCTGGCCTAGAAAGAAAAAACTTAAGCATAGAGAATCAACTTCCTTTTCAAAGGATGTACAAAAACATGAATCTATTAGGGTAGCCTCACAAAATTCTTCCATACAAACTATCCTAGAAGATACTGATGTTCCACGGCGTATCTTGTCCTGCTGTGACATTAGTAATACGCCTTCAGTTTCTTCCTCTCATCATCATTATCACCTATGCTCATCTGTACAGTGCTTCCAACCTCATTATGTACCTGAGAGAACTGTTTCCAATATTGATTTGACTTTACAGGATGGTGAATCTTTCCAGAAAAGTTGCAGGAAAGAAAAAAGAAATAGTGGCAGTATGCAAGATATTCGATCAAAGTCCCTTGATCAGTGGTCAACTGTTAGTCCAAGTAAAAGTGACATTAGTGCTTCTAAAATTATATCTAAATCAAGAAGTAGTTGCAAATTTCCTGCTGATATGATGTGTAGCTTTTATCTGCAAAATATAAAACCTGGTAATGTTTTAAAAACACGAGACAAGTTTGAGAGCATGGAAAGTTTAGCTTCTGGATCTTATAATGTTCGATCCCAGAGTTTACCAAGAAATGTTCGCTTTTTTAAGTCACCAAATAGCCAGAGTGGATCTCCAACTCTACAAAGGACTGAATATGGTGTTTATTGGCATGGGAGGCAAAAACCTTTTACTGTTCCTTGGGGTTCTGTGAGGAAACTGTGTCAGAAATTTGAGAGTATGGACAGTGTTTCTTTTACAGGTCGTAGCTGGCAAACTTTGCCATTTATGAAATCAAAGAAAAAGAAAACATATTCAGGCATACCTAGTGTGCACAAGTTTGTCCATGTGCCGTATTGTGAAAGGAGGTCTAATGAAAGCATAAGTGATCGGTCACAGGGTAGTGCAGTTGCCTTGGCTAGCAACCCGGATAATAAACTCAAGACATTTCCTCATCCTTGTAACCTGAGTTCAAAAGACAGCATCAGATTAAAACACAGTTCTCCAAAACAGCAATTTAGTTACATGGATGAAGATGAGAACAAAAAAACTGGGAAATCACTTTCTCTCTCTAAAAGAATAAGAAATCTAATTAGAAGATTTGAAAAACAAAAAGCCCTCCAACATTTAATTAATCATTTTGAAAGAAAACAGTTAACTTCTAGTTGTTCTGCAGAAAGTCTTCCAAGACAAAAAAAAATCAAGCCAAATATAAGATCTTCTTGGCCACCTTTAAGTATGCAAGGAGCACAAACTAGTACTTCAGACTTATGGGGTTTTCAAACATTTACTAAAGATAAAGAACATTATGATTTTGAATTTTCTAGTGATAATCAAAATGTAAAGAATTTTAAAAAAGATAGCGAAGCAAAAGATTTCGATCAAAACAAGATTCAGGTACCACCAGATACATTATTAATGACTGCCATGTTAGATAATACATCTCAAAACTCACAAATAACAAACACTTGTTCTGGCAAGGTAACCAATTCAGAGGAGGTCCAATCCACCAGTTTCTGTGCTAACCCCAAAGA
The DNA here is from genome assembly GCF_048544385.1 of Mastigoproctus giganteus. NCBI lineage: Eukaryota > Metazoa > Arthropoda > Arachnida > Uropygi > Thelyphonidae > Mastigoproctus > Mastigoproctus giganteus. The sequence continues at coordinate 221,970,790 of NC_143581.1, read as the reverse complement.
GAATGGATCATCTGAGAGTGGTGCATGTAATGCAGGTCGTACAGCATGAAGCATTTTCTTCCTAATGCCTGTCTTTTTCTGTCTGTAGTAAACCTTTTTTTACCTCTTAGCTACAACTTTCTGCAGTTCTGTAGGATTTCCTAATGTAATTAAACCTAGACTATTTGCAGCACTGTAGGAGTCCTGTTCATTAATACTATCAGCAAGTTACAATAAGACTTATAATTTTCTTTCTTTCTTTCTTTCTTTGTTTCTGAATTCAGCACTGTTTCCATAGTTCTTTTTCCTTGCACAGATTCCTAATTTTTATAAACTCCCCTTTAATTTTTGTATATTATATTTTGTGTGTTTATAATTTGTTTACTTATTTAGTTTGTACCTAGATGTAGATCCTGTACTTGTAACAACTAAGCAGAATTTTGTAGCTCTTCAATTACTGAGATGTGAGATGTTTTTGTAAATGGATGCTATACAGAGTATGATCCCTGACCTGCTAACCTGCCTTTGTGACAGAGCCCCAAATTGGTCCGCCCCCTGCACTGACCCGGTACTACAACGCAGGCTTCCTGTCTCACCACTACCTTAAGCCATCTGTATATTCAGGTAGGGCCAACTGGAATAGTGCTGCCCTGCTGCTTCACTTCACTTCACTTCTTTTTTCTTTTTCTTTTTCTTTTTTTTTTTTTTTTTGCCCTGAACTTCATTATGTATAATGTTAGGATTTTCAATCCAAACCCATTAAATTTTCAACAAACTTACATTAATTTCTAAATGTGCCACATGCTTGCTGCTTTTTAACCTTCTTTGACACAGTAATGTGATAAATGTAACAAGAATTACAGAAATCAGCATTATAAACCTCATGAAAGATAGTAATAATCTTGTAAATAATAAAAAGCTCAATGTTTGACCAGTGAAAGACATTTTATCTAGGAAAAGCTCAATAAGACAATTTCAACACTTAACTCCATATTAAAAAAGTTTAAGTAATGTACAAATAAATGCACCACTCTTGTATTAATAGAACTATATTCTTCCTTTTGTCTAGAATAGGAAATGTGTATACTTCTCTGATATCATTAATGCAGTAAAGACAGTATGCTACTGCAACAGGATCTAGAAAAGTTAGGCAGATGGGGTGAGAAGTGGCAACTGAATTTAACATTGACAAATGTAAAGTACTGCATATAGGTAGCAGTAAATCAAGAGAAATGTACCAACTGTATGGTACTTACTACACTCAGGGAGGTGGAGAATGAAAAAGACCTTGGGGGTAATTGTACGTCAGATACAAGGTTTTCTGACAGTGCAGACAGGCTGCCAGAACAGGTCATGGAGTTTTGTCAATGATATATAGGAATTTTGCTAGCAGAGACAAGGAGGTGATTATCCCTCTGTATAAGGCAATGGTCAGGCCACACCTTGAGTGTTGCGTACAGGTTTGGAGGCCTCATTTTAGGTAGGATGTAGAGTTGCTAGAATTAGTACAGAGAAGGGCAACAAGATTGGTGAGAGGAACAAAGGGGTGTGCTTACAAAGAAAGACTTAATTTCTGCAAGTTGTAGCATCCAGAAACTAGGCACCTGCAGGGTGATCTGATTGAGGTGTATAAGGCCTTGAATGGTTTGCAGGCTCAGTGCTGATAGGATACTTCCGCTTGCTCAGATTAACAGCCTGAGGTGGCATAGATTCCAATTGAGAAAAGACAGTTGTAGAATAGATGTGCAGAAGTTTGCCTTTAGCAAACTTCCATTTGTTGTTGTGGAAGTTGATAGCTTAAATAAATTTAAGGCTGAACTATACAAACATCTGCAGTATGACTGGATGTGCGAAATGGGAAAGGGTTTTTTTTTTTTTTTTGCTGATGCTGTATAAGCTTGCTTTCTTGCATCAAATTCCTCAACTAATCACTTTAGAATAATTGCAAATCAAAGCTCTGATGACAATCATTTATCTGTAGCTCATTTTCCTTCCTTTCTCTCCTTTGATTTACGTAAGTAATATTTAATAACAATTATTATTACATATTAACATGGTGTATTTATACATTGTTGAAATTTTTTAGTATGGATTTAGTGTGTCTTTTTTAAGTGAAAATGTATTTTCAGAGAAAAAAATCATTAAAATTACTTTGCAGATTTCAGACTTCTTGTTAATACTTATGTCATTTTAATAATAGAGAATATATTTAATCAGTGGAACAGCTAATTAATTAATATGATGAAAAAAAAACTCTGAAATAGAGAAATAAACAATGAGACCCTATTGTTCTGATAAGGTATATAATTCATACATAAAATATTAAATTTTTTATTTTAAACACAAGAACTTTTTAGTTTACAACCTACATGCACATTTTATTTTCATCAAACTAATTTCTTATGTGGTTCTAATTATACCTTAGTATCCTAACATATTTGGCATTTTTCTTATTCTTTGATATTTATTTGATGCACACTTATTAGTTCATGCAGATTTCATGAACAAGGCATTCAGCTAACAATAACTTAATATTCATTCTTTTAACTTGTACTGTACTAGTTGTGGCTAGCAGCTTAGAGGGAACCATAGATAATAAATTTTTAATTTTTTTTCGTATATAACTCTATTCTGTTGTCTTAACTCTTTATGATAATCGCACATTCATAAAATGTTGTAAAAACTTCTAGTGCCTTGCACACCAGTAGAAACTTAACACTGAAATTAAATTTTTATAGGCTATAATTTTAGGAAAATGTGTATGAAGGAAAGGAATGAATAGAGAGGAAGAAATTTTAGAACAATGAGTTTGAAGACCAATAAGTGTATGGTGGCCAGTTGCATATATTCTAACCACTGTGGAAGAGTATTGAAGTTATATATGTCAGTTCAGAAGAATGATGCTCACTGAGAAAGGCATGTAGCAGAAATGGAATGTCTGTGTAAACAGATAATAGAATGAGTGTGTGAGTGAGAGTCTGTTATCAATTCAGCTGATTTTTGTTTTGAATAAAATAGAGATAAGAATTTTTAGCAGTATACCACAGATTTTGGATGCTATTTATCTTCAAAAGGAGCTTGTTGAATATATGAGGTTTGATTACTTTTGCAGTTCAAGATTTCTTGAATGAAAAACAAGTAAAATTCCTTTAAAAAACCAAAGGTTTTCTAAAGGATGTTCACCATCACTTCAGAAAACTGCCTTGTAGCTGACTACCACTTCACAAGATTAGTCAAACTGTCTGATATATGCTCTTGATTGATTTTTGCTAATATCATAGAATTATGATCAGCAGCTGTTGACAAATACCTTACTTAGGAACACAAATAAATGCCTTTTACTTTGATTCCCATATGCATGATATTCCCCCCCCCCTTGGACTATCCATCAGAATTTGCTGTGTAACACATGTGGTTCTTCTTGCCACCAGAAAAGAAAAGGGTGCACTTAGAATTTTAAATTTAGACTGATGTAGAAGCTACTCCATATCTAGAAACATGAGTTGCTCAGAATTTTCTGCACAGTTCCTGGACTACCTCTTTCCAAGAATAATTCCTCTTATATGTGAAAAATCAAAAAGGCCATTACCAGTTGTATATATCAGCTCTAGTAGCAACAATTACTCATACCAGATTTTTGCTTTGTGTTTGAAAGATACTGTAGTTTGCTTGCACTCCTTATGAAAAAAATTCATCTTCATTGTCATTCATATCAATTATACTCAACGTGTACAGGTCACTGTGATAGCAGAAATTAGTCCTTGTGGACTGTCCTGATTGCTTTTTTCTACCATAGTGAGAGGTTTTCAGCCTATATATTATCCATTCTGGTTGGCTAGTTCTATATTGGCAGCCCATCCTCCTTTGTTCAGAAGCCATTCAGTTGGCTCCCTATTAACAGGTTACACCACAAAAAGTGTAGGTTAACTCTCCCACAAGCCTCACTTAGGAAATGTATAGGGCTCCTCCTGATTATATAGCCTCCTCAGTAATACCATGTTAAATTAAATTGATTCATATGGCTTAAATGAATTTAAAACAATTGGTTCATGTTAATCATATAATATGATTAACCATAGAATAAAAAAACAAATATATCAACCATTGGGCATGGTGGTCATCTAGGAATCATTTAGGGATCATGTAGGCTAACTATATGACAGTAGTAGTTGGCTGTGGGAAAGTTTTTCTGTAGCACTGGTGAAAGTCCTTTAGGAAATTTACCAATTTATCTTTTTTCTTTTCTTTTTTTTTGGAATAGGTAAGTAAATTTACATGTAACTGAGAAAATACCAGAAGAATAAGGGAATATAAATAAAAAAAAAATGAATTTGTTAATTTGGATAAATAGATTTAAAGCCAAAGGATGCAAAAAAAGAGGAAAGTCTAGGTGTTAGGAAACCCAGTCTCTGATAAAGTAATATCTGAGCAGATGTCCACAAATTTCACCTGCAAAATGTAAGGAATATACACTTGATACCCCTTCTGAACATTTCACAGACCCTCTGGAACTACGGACCCCAGTTTGGGAAATGCTGGTCTAGGAGTTGGTGAGAGGTTTGATGGTGGGGGGGGGGGGGGGAATTGAAAATATAGGAACAATATTCCATGTTAGAGTGCAGGTATGAGATTTTTACAGGATTAAGCTCTTTAGAATTTAGAAGAAAAATAATGTACAGCAGGGAAGAGAAGGCCCAGTTTCCAATATAATGGAAACAAAAGCAAGAAGTTTGTGCATTTTGATTTTGTGGGGGGGGGGGGTGACTGCTTATTTATATATTAATCAGTAATGATGATAAATATTTAAAAACAGAATTTGGAATAAAACGATTGGAATAATTGGTTATGATCAAGTTTTATTTTGTTTTTTTTTTATCAGGCCTTATAAATTTTTGGTTAAAATTGACTTTTGCTTTACTTTTTTTTTTTTTTTTTTTTTTATTCGCAAAATTTGATGATACTGTTAAATTCAATCCGTATACAGACTACACTGATATATTGCTAACTTTTTCAAATACTGTTCAATGAAAAGGAGTTAGTTCTGCTTTATTCTCAGTTGTATTTAAATAGAAGTAAATAGCAACACTTTAATATCACTATTAGTGTTAGCCATGTAGTGCAAGGAAGCCAACTCTCTCTCTCTCTCTCTCTCTCTCTCTCTCTCTCTCTCTCTCTCTCTCTCTCTCTCTCTCTCGCATTGGTCAAAAAAGAGAGAATAAAATGAAATAAAGTAAAATAAATAGATCAAATAATAATAAATAATTAACTCAAAAATAACAGTTGGCCTTTGATTTTCTCCAACCTGTTAGCCTCAACCATCTGTGGAGGCAACCCATTCCAGTAATCAGCAACTCACTGGATAAAAGAAAAATTCCTGCAGTCTAGTCTAAATCTCATTCCCCATAATTTGAATTTCTGAACTCTAGTTCTGAAATCCTTTATAAAAATGAGAATATTGCTTATCTACATTGATCAAAGAACTTCATATCCACCTGTACCATGACTCCATGATCCCTTTCCTCCTCTACTGTTTTTAATTCAACCCACCAAGTGTATGTTATTTTGGGGTTGCTATTCCCTGGGTGTAAAACTTTGATGCATTAAAACATAGCCAGCACCTTTCCAACTGTGCTTGAAGCCTGTTAAAGTTGTCCTTAAGGAGCACTGCTTGGCACTCATTAACCATTTTCCCAGTCTTTACATCATCTAGAAATTTTGACATCATGCCCTCTATCCCCTTGTTGATGTTGTTTGTGAAAATCAGAAACAACAGAATATCCATTAATCACAACCCTCTACCTCCAGCTCTGTAGCCATCATCAGAGCTACCTTAGAATCTTTCCTGTGATCCCCACCTGTTTCAGCTTATATAGTAACTGCTCGTGAGGGACTGAGTCAAATGCCTTTCTAAAATCCAAATAAACTATGTTGAAATTACCCATAAGCTGGATGTCCTACATCCAGCTTATGGGTAACTGTGTAAAAATCATTAACTGTATTAGTTAAACACAATTTTCCCTTAAAAAACCCATGTTGTGTGTCGTTCACAATGCCATTTCTATCCGTATGTCCCTGGATCATAATCATTTCCTCCAAGATTTTCCCTACCACCAAAGTTAGATTAACCAGTGTGTGTAGTTACTAACTTCACTCTTACAAAGGCGCCTCCGTAGCCAGGTGGGAAGGAGCAGCAGTGCGTAGCACGCGCTTCTTGATTAGACCGGGGTTCGAGCCCGTCACCACCAAATACGGAGGATGCGGAAAGGTCAAGGAATGACCATCGCATATCCCGGAGCAATATGGCCTTAGTTGCTAATGCTCCTAAAAAAAAAAAAAAAAAAAAAAAAAAACACTCTTACAACTTCCTTTATGAATTGGCAATATGTTGTCACTTCTCCAACCCAAAGGAATCTCTCCTGAGTCCAGTGATGCCCTCGTAATTAACCTCAATTGTTCAATGCGCTCTCTGGCCGCCTCCCTCAAAATTACTGGATATATCCTATCTGCTGTAGGAGACTCGCTTTTAGGCTTGAAAGTTTTTCTAACAAACAATCATCTGTAATTTCTAAATCATTAATTTCATATGTCTCATCCTCACTCACACACAGCCTTTACTTACCAATGAAGGGTCTTTCATTAGCCAATATTGATGCAGAGTACCCATTGAATTCATCAGAATTATTATAGTTATCTAACACTTTCTCTCACACTCATTACACGAGAGTTCATCTGATTTGTTTTCTTCTTCTTTGTATTCACAAACATGAAAAACTCCTTATCCCTGTTCTTTGCTCTCTTAGCCAGTGTCTTTCTCATACTCTGCCTCCTAACCTTTTTTTTTTGTGGTAGGATTCAGTACTTTTCATTGCTTAGTGCCTCTCCCATGCCATCTTTTTCTTGCTCTATTAGATTGGCCAACTCAGTATTCGTCCATCTCAACATACCCCTCTTGCTGTATTTTCTTAATTGTACATTCATTGCTTTTTATTAGTAGCACAGTATAGGTGAATTTGTAGCAATGTAACCTGTGAGAGAGTTATTGAATTATAAGGATTATATCCTTTCTTTAGTAAATTTCATTTGCATAGCACCCCACTATGGTGTAAATGATCAGACTTCAACAGTGTTCAAGACCTAGGTGCCACTGCCAAAAGTTAGTCACTAGCTATGCAGTATGCTCAAGTCGTATGATGAGGTGATAATACTGGTGTTTGTTAGTGCTAACTAACAAATTCATATAATGCTAACTTCCCAAAGCAGCCAATATCATTCAAACTTGCACTATGATATTGAACTGTCTGCTGATAAATTAAACTCAATAAAAGGTTTTAAATTTATTAACTTTATATGTTTAATTATGAATGATATATTAACTTCTGACACTTCAGAGAGTGATTAACTATTCCCACTCTATCACTGGGAATAGCTAATTACTCTTTGAGTTACAAGCACCTGACCTTGCAACCATCATGCATGAAACCATAGCTCCATAAGATAGACAGTATAATGTTTTCATGAATATTCAAGTATTTGAGTATATTCATATATATTCAAATCACTGAATAATTTTCCCTAATCAATTAAAAAAGGATGAAGTTTGAATAAGAAACAAATTATGAAATGCTTTTCCAGGTAACTTTATTTTTGTGCTGTTCTAATGAGTCTAATCTGATTGAGCTGTATTTCTTTGTTGCATTCCTTCACCTTTTAAGATTTTTTCTGTAAAACAATGCTTTTGATAGCATTTGTACTAAGAATCCAACATACTGTACTTTTGTTGAAAGTCATGCTAATTTTTTTCTGATATAGACAATGGTGATCATAAAATGAACTGTCACTAGACTAACCTGAAAAATAGGTCAGTCTAGTAAATAATCACCAAGTCAGATTTCTTAGTTTTTTTTGACAAATGGTTTTCTGTTTGTCAGGCAATGTATAATATGAGCTGCATAGCAGTGGGGTCCTACAGTTTAATTATTAATTGAAATGATATACACTTTCTGGGGGGAAAAAAGTTGTACTGAGCTTATGACTAAATAATGCTGAAATCTAGATTAAAGGTTGGAATGTAGAGGTCACAGGATGAAATTTATGAAATGCAGACTCTGAAATGTATCTATTGGTTATGAAGCATGAATTCGTGGAATACAATATGTCTCAAAAATGTTGCTAGTCAAATTAGACATGACACTATGTGCAACATCAGAGACTCGCAGATTAAGTTATTTTTTGAGAAAGACATCACACGTCTTTATTATCTCTTACAGTGTAAAACAGTATAACATTAAACCAACCCTCCTTTACCAGGCCTGGGAAGTCTCAAAAATCCCCAGTGCAGCTTTCAATATAAAAAATTGAGCACCAGTGGTCTAGACAATAAATTTTTCTTCTGTTTAATCATATTTCTCAAGTTTTGAACCAGATGCCTAAATGTGATTGTGTATGTTATCAATAAACTTTCATTAAATACAGTGATGGCACCTTTTAAAAAAAAACTGAACTGTTGATAAGTAAATTTTGAAACTACAGAGTCACTTTATTGCTCTTAGTAGTTTCAAATATTAACAGCCAAACACAAATACACTTATCTAATTACATAAGTAACGGCTACATTTCCTTGATCATATTTGGAAGAAGGCAGAATCTATCTTAAACCTGCTTCTTGAAACAATATAGAAAAATACACCCTTGCTATGACTAATGTGAGTAATGCATTACTGGAAAAGCTCTTGTTAGTTGAATTCATGACATTTAAATAACTGTCTGCTGTAGCACAATGCCTACTTGAAAAAGTTATTCAATAGGAGGTTGCATAATTTGAGGCTATATAATAGGTTTTTCATAATTCGAGGATATATAATTGTAGATTACATAATTCAAGGCTAATTAGGAGGTTGCATTCCTGGTAGAGCTAAGAATGCCACTTTTATCAAAGAAAAACTGGATTTCATTCAGTAGTAAATTAATGCAGAAATAATAAAATAAACATATATAAATTCAAGTCCAAATGAGAAAATTTAATAATGCAAGTTGCCGACCAGGCTAGCCAGGTGGGTAAAGTGCCTGCCTGGCAACCCAAAGGTCATGGGTTCGAATCCCACCTTGGGCTTGGATCACAGTATAATGGAAGAACTTTGGGAGGTGCATTATGGCCACAGAAGCCAATTCGCTAACAACAACAGTAATCTAAGTTGCTTATGTAAATACTATTTAAATCATACCTACAACTATGCTACTGTGGGAGTTTTACAATTCCCAAGCCATCTGTTCACCTTTAGTTAATTGCAGATCCCTAAACTTATCAAACATATTGGGCCTAGGCACCTCCAAGCTTATAAGTATTGTTTTAATTTAACTTTAAATTGAAAAATTGTTAAAACTGTGTAAAAATTAAGCAGTTTTGGCAGTTTTTCATTCAAAGTTTGTTTTATATTTCATGGACTATGAAATATGCTTTGTGTTAAAATCTATATAATACTGACCAAAACTGTAACTAAAAGAATGCTTTAATTTAAATCTGTAACTTTCTTTATTGCAATACATACATATGTACAGCCTTATGCTATTTTTAACTAATAAATTTTAATTGTATGTAGTGTAAATACTGATTTTATATTATATTTTATGCATGGATTTAAATTAAAGGCATTCTTTTACTTGCACTTTGTCAGTGGGAGTTTGATTTTAACATGTATTACTCCTGACCTCACGAGGTTTTCTCATTTGAAAATTTTTTTTGGAATTCTTTAAGTGTATCCCATCCCTGTAGAAACAATCTCAGCTAAGGTAAAGAAAGCCTGCACAAGAACGACGAGAAACATTGGATAACTTACGCGGAAAATTAGTTTCCCAACACCGGATTCTAGTACTGCTCGCTCAGTAAACAGATGGTAGGTGTTATCAGTCTGGAGCAGAAATCGAGAAGGATATATGGATTGACAGGTAGGCATGGTGAACGATGAAATGATTGGTGGTGGTTGTGACAGACAACAAGCTACTGTGTAGTCATTGGTTGGCATTATGATGTGTATTTACCAGTAAAGAACGGTGCATAATAGTTTTGTAACGAATGGTGAACAGGTAATAGAAGCGATGAATCTTTTAAGGTGCTGATTGACGTTATGATATGTGTGTATTGCACGAGTGTCTTTAAAAATAAAAGTACAGTAATAAAAAATTAATATTTTGTTAATAAACAATTTATGTGCTAGTCCACCCATGATTCTAAAGAAAAAAGGTTATGTTACCCATCCATTTCGGGTGGGGTTCAAGCTTCCATGGGATTCAAGTGGAGGTAACCTGACCTTTTTTCGCCATTAGGGCATATTATTGAACAAGAAAATAAAAATACAGCCATAAAAAAATTTATTTTTTATTAATGTATTTCTAAATATGACTGATTCTAAAGAAAATAGATTAGGTTACCCCCTCCACTTCGGGAGGGGTTCAAGCTCCCATGGGATTCAAGTCGAGGTAACCTGACCTTTTTTCACCATTATGAAATACTGTAATGGTGAAAACAGGTTAGGGCATGTGTGATTAGGACAAGTTACCATTAGTGCTGCTAAAGTTTGTTTGTTATTTGGTTTTTAGGAGCATTAGCAACTAAGGCCATATTGCTCCGGATATATGCGGTGGTCATTCCTTGACCTCTCCGCATCCTCCGTATTTTGTGGGCATGGGCTCAAACTCCGGTCTAATCAAGAAGCGTGTGCTATGCACTGCTGCTCCTGCCCACCTGGCTACGGAGGCACCGCTGCTAAAGTGATACTAAACTGATGTTATTGTGTGTTGTGTTCGCGCACCAATCAGCACATCATTTGCCACGCCTACCTGTCAATCAATATATCGTTCTCGACTTTGCTCCAGACCAAAACACCTACTGTCTGTTTACTGAGTGAACAGCACTAGAGTGCCGTATCGGGAAACTAATTTTCTGCATAAGTTATCCGACGTTTCTCGTCGTTCTCGTGCAGGCTTTCTTTACCTTTGCCACAATCGCTCCTGTTAACAAGCACAGACCACACTAAGAAAAATTCTACTCCATGAGCCTTGCACAATCTCTCCAGGGCCGAATTGATTGATAAGGCTCTCCTCATATACTCCCTCCTATCGTGTCTGGGCAGAATTGCAGACACTTTCAAATTTACCCTGACTCGTGACTTTTTTTTTTCAACATTGACCTGTACTTGTTGAGTAAGTCCGCAGATATCCTACTCTTAATGTCAATAGTGCCAATGTGTCCAACAATATCACCCTTTGTGCCCTTAAAATATGATATCTGCTCTACAACATCATCAGCTTTTGACCCTGGCAGGCATACCCTGGTCCTATTCCACCTATGCTTTTTCACAATATATTTCTTGTCTCCCTGACAGTAGAGTCACCGACGATAACTAGCTCCTGTGGGGCCAGTGCATTCTGCCCCTGAAAATCGCCACTGTGTTGCCTGATGCACAAGAGTGAGCTCTGCCATTGAGTTGGGGAGATGAGAGCTTGATGAACCCCCTTCCCCCAATTTTAATTCTTTCAAGGGCATCCACCCTACTCTTCAAACTCTCATAGACATCCATCAGAACACTCAGTTGGCACCTAATTTCTTGACACTCTCTGCACTTAGTGCACACAAATTCATGTGAATTTGTTTACTATGTATATCCTATGCTTGTTAATGTTTTCAGTTAGTTTAGCTAATAGACAGCAGTATACATATCAATAACTCATTTTTTTTACAGCTCCTAAACTGTATATAGGTTCCACTTACTTTATAACTAGTTTTTAAAGGAAAGGGATGGATGTAATTCTGAGGTAATGTACTGATACAGAACATCATGATGTCAAACCAATATGCTGCCACAAAAAATGCACAGTTCATTGTTGAGCTAATTTATCTGCTACAATAAAACAATTATAACGAAGTTGTAAATTTTTAGGTCATGGTGACCATGCAGAGTATAAATAGAAATTTATATATTTATTATTTATTTAAGAATAAAGGATTTTTAAGGATGTATGCAGTAAACAAAACAGAATTATCCAGATGTTATTGAAGAGGAAACTACTCAGCATAAAAGTATTGATTGGTACACATGACTGGAAACTGATGAATCCTTCACAAATATAATGCTAAATGTTTGTTAATAAAAATGATTGTGTTAGTGAAATCAAGTTATATAAAAAGGAAAGCTTACATTAATTGAAGGAATCTGTAAAAATTTCCAAAATAAAGTGCTTGAAGTGGGAAGCACAGAAAAATCTGAATTTGAAAAAAAATTTGAAAAACAGGAAAGGAATGTTTTAAATAAAAAAAAATGATGGCACACATACTTTCACACATATATTTGCTTGCCATGCTGACATATGGGATGAACAGTGAGCAAAAAAAACATACAGAAAGGACAAACAGGATGGGAGGTGGGAGGAGTTATGCCTTTGGTTAAGAAGCACTCAGTATACACCCAATTGACACATGTTGGAAAAAAAAAAAAAAAACCCACTGGGTAAACAAATATAAGAGTAGTGATATATTAGAAATCAACTGACTGTGATGAATATACTGAACTTTAGGGCTTTAAATCATATATTATCAGGAGGGGTTTAATTTTTAAGAAAATGATAGGAACTTGTGGGTTGGGTGCTCACTCATTAGCAGAATGTTTCTGGATTTGCTGGATGACTGTTTTCTATACAGGCAGGTTAGAGAGCAACAAGAGAAAGCAATATTCTTGATCTGATTATCAGCAATGATTCTTCATGTATTAAGAATCTTCAAGTAAAATAACAACTAGGTGGCAGTGATTGTAGCATATTGAAGTCAAAAAGAAGACCAACACTATCTTAGTTTTTAATTTCTTTTTAGTGGGACTGACTGATGTTGTTGGCAAATGTTAAATGGGAAGTGTTCAGAGAAGTAACTGTTGAAGTTAATAAGCGTTATGTGAACTAAGAGGTATTGTTTTGACTTAAATGGATGTAAGGTGAGCTGATGAGACTACTAGTTGCACATTAACAACTGAAGTTTAACCTTGACAAATGCAAAGTACTGCATATGGGTAGAAGTAACCCGAGAGAAAAGTACCAACTGTGTGGTACTACACTTAAGGTGGTAGAAAATGAAAAAGACCTGGGGGTAATTGTGCAGTCAGATATGAAGTTTTCTGAGCAATGCAGACAGGCTGCCAGGGCAGGTCATGGAGTTTTGTCAATGATATATAGGAATTTTGCTACCAGGGAAAAGGAGGTAATTGTCCCTCTGTATAAAGGCAATGGTCAGGCCACACCTTGAGTACTGCATACAGATCTGAAGGATATTGATTTGCTTGAGCGTGTACAGAGAAGGGCAACAAAATTGGTGAGGGGAATGAAGGATCCTCTTACCAAGAGAGGCTTAAGTTCTGCAAATTGCAGTGGCTGGAGACTAGGCACCTGCGCAGTGATCTGATTGAGGTGTATAAGGCCTTGAATGGGTGGAGCACGCTGAATTCTGATGGGATCCTTCCACTTGTTCAGATTATGAACCTAAGGGGACATAAATTCAAATTAAGAAAAGACAGATGTAGAATAGATGTGCAGAAATTTGCCTTTAGCCAGTGGGTGGTTAATTGCTGGAACAAACTTCCATCTGTCATTGTGGAAGTTGATAGGTTGAATAAATTTAAGGAGGAAATGGACAGGCATTTTGAAGGGAATGGTGTGATTTTTTTTTTTTTTTTTTGGCTGATGCTGCATAAGCTCATACACTTGCTTTCTTGCATCACATGCCACTACTACTACTAGCAGAGAAAAAAAGTGTATGGGATGATTATAGATTATCCAACGAAACGGAAGCCTACAGTAAGTATAAACTATCTGTAATCAAGTTACTAAGGCAAGGTGGTATATATGCTAAAGCAGATTGTGAAAAGTCTTTTGCTAAGACTACAAAGAAAATTAACAAAGAATTTCTTGCTTATGTTAATAAAACTAGAAGAAAAGGATGAACCATATTGGTCCACAGGAAGTGAATGACATAACTATTAATGATCCTGTACAGAATGCTTTTTCTTCCCTGACAAACTGAATAAATATTTTGCATCTGCATTCACATATGAAGTATTTAGGGGTAGGGGTTGCCAGAAGTACATCTATTTCCAGTTGGGAGCTAAGTGAATTAGCTCTCAAAATTTCATGAAAATCTGTCCATTGGGAGGAGATGGTGTTTTGTGAACTTTTATATTTGGTCCTTTTAAAAAGATTTATCAAGCCATTCCAAATTTCATTAAAATTGGACCAATAGAAACCTGGCAGTTATTTCTTTGTCTATCTGTCCTCACTTAATAACTAAACTCCCACTGGATGGATTTTTGTGAAATTTTATATTTGTACCTTGTAGAGAGATTTGTAAAGCCATCTCAAATTTCATTAAAATTAGACCAGTAGAAATCTGACAATTATTATTTCTTTGTCCATCTGTCTCTTGCCTGTAATAACTCAGTTCATAGCAAATGGATTTTCATGAAAGTTCATATTTGAACCTTGTAGAATGATTTGTTGACCCTTTCAAAATTTTATTAAAATTGGACCAATAGAAATCTGGAAATTATTATTTTTTTTTCATGCATACGCTAACCATATACCATATATTGTAGCTGAATCACTGGATATTATATTTATTGCCATGTTTGGAGGAATGAATGGGCAATCTGGCAGATGCACAGAAATGGAAGGAATATTTTTTTTTAAATCACGAATTATTACTATTTGTTAATACTCCTAAAATGTAACACACTGGGTACATTAATTAACTTCTTACTTATTGATTTTCAGTTTTTATGAACCTGTTGTTCGTTCCCTAACAGCCATTTCAAATCCTCCCCATATAGTTTTGTTGTTGTTGTTGTGGTGTTTCTATTAAAATTTTGAGTCTCTCTCTCAATCAAATAGGAAGAAAATGTGCAAATTTGGCAACATATTTAATGTGATTTCTTCTGTTTCATAATAGTTAATCTCTCATTGTTTTTGTTTTTAAATTTATCAGACATAAAAAATCAGTTTGTTTGTGCAGCTTGTAGCCAATGTTCAAAGCCGGTTCAGCAACATTCCCTGATAGATCAGATTTCTAGTTAAATTTAATTTTGCTAACAGCTAAAATATTCCATATAAAATAAAATAAAAATATAGAAAAGGCAATTGTAAGACCACATTTGGAATACTGTGCTCAAGTATGGAGACCTCATCTGTAAAAAAGACATTGAGCTTCTTGAAAGGGTCCAAAGATGGGCAACTCGGATGGTGAGGTTGGTAGGAGGACGACTGTATGAGGAAAGGCTCTGATTATGTGGGCTACAGAGCTTGACAACCAGGCACCTCAGAGGTGACCTGATTGAGGTTTATAAGGCTATTGGTAAAATGAATGAAAGTGGAATTTTCACTGTTATAAAGAATTCCAGGACTAGATCATGAATTCAAATTATAGGAGTTGAGGTTTAGATTAGATTGTAGGAGGTTTTCTTTTATCCCATGAGTCATTGATTGCTGGAACAAGTTGCTCTTGCAGGTAGTTGAGGCTGATAGTTTGAATAAATTCAAAGGTCAGCTCAAAGGTCAACAGTTACCTGTGTGAGGAGGGAAGCATGTAATTTGCATTTTCTTATCTACCTGGTTTTTTTGCCAGTGTAGCAAAAGCCCGTAAAATTTTCTGGTAATAAAAATGTGAAATAATTAATTACCTTTACTCCTTTCTTAATAACACATTCAGTAACAAATAATAGCATATAGAAAAAGTTCCTCAAGTCAGTAAAGATACTTAAACTTAGACATTTTCCAATAAAATGAGTCACCTGCCCACTGAGACACAAAAATGCAGTTTTTCCTCTATGCCTGTATCTTTCAACATCACCAATAGATGCTCTTCATATAATGATGCAAACTATGACTTGATGAACAAAATACAGGATTACTACAAATGGTTAGTATGAAGGTCATTTGGTTAACCATATTTACCTACAGCACTTGGTAACAGATTGAAACCAGGTACATATATTAGTCCTTTTCTACATTGTTACTAGCAAGAGAGATATACTCCATGAGTGAGAACATTTCTATATTGAGAGACTGAAAGACACTATTATTATCAAGACAATACTTGCCATTCAAAACAGGATTTCAGGAATTGTAAGAGGAAAATCGGTAAGGCAAGGTTTAGTGGATATCATCAATCTGATAAATTGAAACACCACATTGGCTTATCACCTATGTACAAACATCAACATCTGAATTATCTACACCACGGCATATGTTTGGTCAGCATACCTTGCTGTTTATAGGCAAATGGAACAGGAAGTTGGAGTAATACGTTCTAGTGATACTCTTTTGGTGATAATACAGGTCAACAAGTATTTTTGTATCATTAAAAAATTGTGGACTATACAGATTTTTTGGTCACTGATTCCAAGTCTGTTTCCATTTTTCCTCTGGTGATTGTAATGAGACCAATTATGAGAACACGATGAGACTGATTATGCCACTTACATACCTATTCAGTCCGCTTACATGAATATATGATTATTTATTTATTGTTGTTT
Organism: Mastigoproctus giganteus; assembly: GCF_048544385.1. Lineage (NCBI taxonomy): Eukaryota > Metazoa > Arthropoda > Arachnida > Uropygi > Thelyphonidae > Mastigoproctus > Mastigoproctus giganteus. The sequence continues at coordinate 221,954,249 of NC_143581.1, read as the reverse complement.
ATATATTCATATTTATGTAATCGTTTGATATACTGTATTCTTGTTATTTCTTAATTTAATTATACGAGTATAAATTGTTGCAGGTAAGACTGGGTGAATTATTGAAACACATTTATCATCATGTCTTGAAAGTGTAAAAACTACCCAACAAATTCTGATATATGTGTGGCACTTTCCTAACTAAATCACAATGGATATTCAGAAAATTTACCAGTTATGCTTTGGCTGTCTTCTAGGTGACTAGCAGAGAGGCATCGGCACCATGTATTATACCACTTGTTTAATTGGATTATGTGACAATTGAACAAGTCAACGCCATTTGCCATATCCATGATATGGAGGAAACTAAAAGACTATAATGGTGATTGTTACTTACTTTTATAATGAAACTGGAATGTAACTGGCTTCTCAGCAAAGAGAATCCCGTGAGGACTCTGACTGTCTTAGCAAGTTATGGCTGTGAAGTACAATCTCCAAAAAAGCATAGGTGTTTTACTATTTTATTTACTTAATTGTCATATTATAGTGTAATATAAAGATACTTTATAAGTATCTTTATAGTTCTAGTTACGCTCGCTATTTTTAATTTAGATAGTTTTTGTAGGTTACTACTTAATATACGTAAAACCGTTGTTTCATTCAAATCTTGCAGCCATTGTTTTTGTATAGAGTGAGTGGTAGGGAATTCAGATTTTTAATTGTAGTAAATAGGTAGCTCTAACGTAAAACTAGATAGCATAATACGATAGCATATCACTGCATTTAGGAATCTATTAGGTAGTGAGGTATTGATAATTAATTAATTAAATTTATTAATTTTTATTGTTAATTTCAATATCATGGCCTAGACCAGAACAGCAAAGCAACAGGCACAAAGTAGCAGGAGTACTGTGACTTGGGGAAGAACTGAGGGGGGGCGATTCTCCAATGCATCACTGCCTTAAAAATATGTGCAACTTGTGAAATGTTTGTAGAATTCGCTGGAACAGGATATGATCTAGCCAGGGATGTCTTGGTGTATGCTAGGTGCAAAGAGTGTCAAGGAATTAAGTGCGAACTCAGCTTTCTGATGGGCACTTATGAGAATTAAAAGAGTCGGGTAGATGCCCTTCAAGGTATTAAAATGGGGGACCCATTAAGCTCTCAGCTGCCCAACTCAATTCCAGAGCCCACTCTTGTGCAACAGGCAACACCAGCAATCTCCAAGGCAAAATGTGCTGGTCCCACAGGACATAGTTATTGTCAGGGAGATGGGTAATATATTGTGTAAAAAAAGATAGGTGGAATAGGACCAGGGTATGTCTGCCAGGGTCAAAAGTTGATGATGTTGTAGAACAGATATCATCTTTTAAGGGCACAAAGGGCGATATTGTTGTACACGTTGGCACTAATGACATTAAGAGTAGGAGTCTGCCTCTAGAGTTACTTAACAAGTATAGGTCTATGCTGAAAAAAAGTTGCGAGTTAGGGTTAAATGTGAAAGTGCCTGCTGCAATTCCACCCAGACAAAATAGGAGGGAGTAGAGTATATGATGAGAGCCTTGTCAGTCAATTTGGCTCTGGATGGATTGTGCAAGGCTCATGGGGTAGAATTTTTCTCAGCGTATTCTGTGCTTGTTAACAGGAGAGACTGCTTCTGCAGAGATGGGATACACTTAAATAGAAGGGGTGCAAGACTGTTTGCTGATGCTATCGAGGCAGCATTAGGTGGGTCAGAAAACTGCTAGCTTGGGAGGGATTAAAAGAATAAAAGTAGCCGCAGGCAGAGGTGAAAGTGATTCCTGCGCTGCTTCTATTAGAATGAGCAGCAGCCTGAAGGGCGTTGTGCTGGGGATTCAGGGACTGATGGGAGTCATCATGAAACAAATAAATACATGGGTTAGGGTAACTAAGAATAACAATATGTGCATGTACACCAATGCTAGAAGTATAGTAAATAAATTTGATGAATTTGAAGTGCTGGTCAAGACATCAAAGGCATATATTGTTGGGATATCAGAGATGTCTTGTCACACAGATATTAGGAATGCAGAATTAGAATTTGGAGAGTACAATGTGTACAGAAAAGATAGACAGGTAGGAAGGGAGGAGGGGTTATGCTGTTAATTAAGAAAAACGTAAAATCTAAGGAAGTATATCCAGTTGACATAGATGGACAGTGTAATGTTGAGTCAGTTTGGTGTAAGCACTGGGAAAGCAAAAATGAGAGGAGTGTGTTATAGGACTAATAACTCTAATGAGTGCAACGAACTATTCTAAGAAATAGAATGGGCCAGTAAACCAGACTGTGTTATAATGGGGGATTTTATCTTCCGAGATACTGACTGGAACTTGTGGATTGGTCACTCACACACTAGCATGACTTTTGTGGATTTATTGGATTATTGTTTTCTCCAGCAGAATGTTCGAGAGGCAACCAGAGAGTGTAATATTCTTGATCTGGTTATCAGAAGTGATTATTTGTGCATTAAGAATTTGCAGATAAAGGAACCACTAGGTGGCAGTGATCACTTTTTACTGATGTAGGATTTACTTAAAGATATAATTACTATCAGGGGTAATGGGAAGGGTTTTTGCTTCCGTAAAGGTGGCTACAATGGTCTAAGACAGTTTTTAAATTCTGTAGTGGGACCAACTGATGATGTTACCAACAGCAAATTCTAATTGGAAAGCATTCAAGGAACTGATCATGGAAGCCATTAGGCTTTTCATGCAGCTTAAGAAATATTGTTCGAGGTTTAAGACGCCTCCGTAGCCAGGTGGGAAGGAGCAGCAGTGTGTAGCACACGCTTCTTGATTAGACCGGGGTTTGAGCCCGTCACCAACAAATACAGAGGGTGCGGAAAGGTCAGGGAATGACCATCGCATATCCCGGAGCAATATGGCCTTAGTTGTTAATGCTCCTAAAAACCAAATAACAAACAAACAATGTTCAAGGTTTAGGCCTAATTGGATGTCAGATGAACTAATGAGACTCGTGGCAGAGAAGAAAAATGCATGGGATGCATATAAATTACCAGGTAACACAGAAGCCTATGGCAGATATAGGCTAATCTAAGATAGTCTAAACTAAGCTAGTCTGTATCTAATCTAATCTAAGCTAAGCTAGTCTGAAATCAAGTTACAAAGGAGATTAGGCAAGCAAAGCCAGATTCCGAGAAATCTTTAGCAAAGGATGCAAAAAAAAAAAAAAAAAAAAAACAGCAAGGACTTCTTTACTTATATAAACTCTAGAAGGAAGGAGATGAATTAGATTGGTTCGACTGTTGATGATCCTGCTCAGATAGCTGATAATCTGAATGAGTATTTTGCATCTATATTCACACATGAGGAATTATTAAGGGAGAAAAATGCCAGAAGGTGGAAGTCTCCACTGACTGGAGATATGCAAATGTATCCCTAATTCATAAAGGGGGCTCTAAGGGTGACATGAGTGATTACAGACCAGTTAGTTTAACTTCTATTCCAGGATAAATAATGGAGTCACTGGTTAAAGATGCAATGAAGATCATCTAGACAAGACTGCAGTAATAATTCAGGCACAACGTTGTTTTGTTAAGGCCAAGTCTTGTCTGACCAATTTGATTGGATAATATGGTGTGGTCACAAAGGAACTGGATGCAAAAAATAATTCGGATATATACTTGGATTTCAGGAAAGCTTTTGATACTGTTGCACATGGAAGACTGCTGTACAAATTGGAGCAGTATGGTATTAAGGGTAAGTTGCAACAATGGATAAAAGGGTGGTTGAGTGGGAGATGATAGAGAGTGGTAATCAATGGATGCTGCTCTTTGTGGACTAATGTTATTAGTGGAGTCCCCCAGGGTTCATTGCTGGGCCCACTGTTGTTTTGTATATTTATCAATGATATTGTTGAAGAAGGTATATTAGGCTTAATGTTGAAGTTTGCAGAGGATACAAAGGATAGCAGGGTTGTTAATGACAGTAATGGCAGTGTGCCACTGCAACAGGATCTAGAAAATTTGGGCAGATGGGCTGAGAAGTGGCAACTGAAGTTTAACATGATAGTAATATGACAGTAATAGCTGTCATATATGGTGCTGCAAGAAGCCAGAATCCTTTGCTACACAAGCCAGGAAAAAAAAAAGAGGAGTAGATAAGAAAATACAAATTGTTTGCTTCACTCATTACATAGGTAACTATCCAGTTGACCTTTGAATTTATTCGAACTGTTGGCCTCAACTAGCTGTGAAGGCTGTTCTGTGAAGGCGGTTGCTGTTCCAGCAACCAATGACTTGCTGGCTGAAAGAAAACTTCCTACAGTCTAGTCTAAACCACTCCCCTGTAATTTGAATTTATACCCACAAGCTCTGTAATTATGCCCACACTCTATGGCTATTAATAGACAAAATTCCACCTTTGTTCATTTTACTAACCCCTCTCAGAGCCATATTAACTTTCCAGCCTTTGTGATATGATAGTTATATACCGTACTAGATAGCGTTAGTTGAACTTCGTTAGCAGTTACAGGTCACTGTTGAACAAAAGCCGAGAATTAGGGTTGAATTTGAAAGTGTCTGCAATTCTGCCCAGACACGATAGGAGGGAGTATATGATGAGAGCCTTGTCGATCAATTCGGCCCTGGAGAGATTGTGCAAGGCTCAAGGGGCTAGAAATTTTCTCAGCCTGGTCTGTACTTGTTAACAGGAGAGATTACTTCAACAGGGATGGGATACACTTAAATAGAAAGGGTGCAAGAATATTTGCTGATGCTATCGAGGCAGTGTTAGGTGGGTCGGAAAACTGCTAGCTTGGGGGGAGACAAAGACCAATAGATTGACAGTAGCCACTGGCAGAGGTGAAAGAGATTCCTGCACTGCTTCTATTAGAATGAGCAGAAGCCTGAAAAACAAGATGCATGATATTTCAGAGACTGCTGGGAGCCATTGCGGTACAAGTAAACACATGGGTTGTGTTAGGGTAGCTAAGAATAGAAACAGGTGCTGGAAAGTGCAGTGTTGAGTCAGTTTGGTGTGACATAAGCATAGGGAGATCAAAATTGAGAGTAGGAGTGTGCTATAGGCCTAATGACTCTGATGAGTATAATAAGGAACTGTACAGGGAAATGGAGTGGGCCAGTAAATCAGAGAGTCTTATAATGGAAGATTTTAATTTCCCAGATATTGACTGGAATTTGGGGGCTGGTTACTCACACACTAGCAGGGCTTTTGTGGATTTATTGGATGATTGTTTTCTACATCAGCATGTTCGGGAGGCAACTAGAGGGAGTAATACTCTTGATTTGATTACCAGCAGTGATTCATCATGCATTAAGAATCTGCAGATAAATGAACCACTAGGTGGCAGTGATCACAGTGTGTGGAAGTGGGATTTACTCAAAGAGGTAACTACCATTAGGGGTAAAGGGAAGGGTTATTGCTTCCGTAAAGGCGACTACGATGGATTGAGACAGTATTTAAATTCTATACAGTGGGATCAACTGATGATGTTACCAACAGCAAATTCAAAATGGGAAGCATTCAAAGAACTTATCTTGGAAGCTACTAGGCTTTACATACCAACTAAGAAATATTGTTCAAGGTTTAGGCCAAAATGGATGTCAGATGAACTAATGAGGCATATGGCAGAGAAGAAAAATGCATGGGATACTTACAAATTAACACATGACACAGAATTCTATGATAGATACAAGTTGATATGCAACCAAGTTACAAAGGAGGTTAGGCAGGTGAAGGCAGATTACGAGAAATCCTTGGCAAGGGATGCAAAGAAAAAGAGCAAAGAGTTCTTTACTTATGTAAACTCTAGAAGGAAGGGGATGAATCAAATTGGTCCACTTGATATTGATGGGTCAACTGTTGATGATCCTGCTCAGGTAGCTAACAAACTAAATGAATATTTTGCATCGACATTCACACATGAGGAGTTATTCAGCTAGGGGAATTCCAGAGGTGTATTCAACTCTAGCAGTAAGCTACAGAATCTTGAAATAACTGGGAGTAAAGTGGAGGAGAAACTGTTGAAGATAAACACAAGAAAGACACCCGGGGTGGATGGGATCTATCCAGTTATATTAAAGGAGGCAGCAAAGGAAGTAAGCAAACCCTTAGCCATAATTATGAGAGCTTCCTTGGACTCAGGGGAGGTACCCATAGACTGGAAATGTGCAAATGTGACCCCAATTCACAAAGGAGGATCAAAGGCTGACACAAGTAATTATAGATCTGTGAGCTTAACTTCTGCTCCAGGAAAATTAATGGAGGCACTGGTTAAAGAAGCACTGCAGGATCTTTTAGACAAGACTTCAGTTATAGCTCGGACACAGCATGGCTTTGTTAAGGGGAAGTCTTGCCTGACCAATTTGATTGGATACTATGATGCAGTCACAAAAGAACTGGATGCAGGGAATAGCTTTGATATTATATACTTGGATCTTAGAAAGGCTTTTGATACTGTTGCACATGGAAGACTGCTACACAAATTGGAGCAGTGTGAAATTGGAGGCAAATTGCTGCTATGGGTTAAGGGGTGGTTGAGGGGGAGAAGACAGAGAGTGGTAATCAATGGACACTGCTCATCGTGGACTAATGTTATTAGTGGAGTCCCTAAGGGCTCTGTGTTGGGTCCATTATTGTTTTCTGTATTTATAAATGATATTGATGATGGTATATCAAGCTTAATGTCCAAGTTTGCAGATGATACAAAGGTTGGCAGGGTTGTCAAGGACACTACTGACACTATGCTGCTGCACACTATGCTGCAACAGGATCTGGAAAGGTTGAGCAGATGGGCTGAGAGGTGGCAAATGAAGTTTAACATTGACAAATGTAAAGTACTACACATGGGAAACAGCAACCCCAGAGCAACGTATCAACTCTGTGGTACTACACTGACAGTGGTAGAGAATGAAAGGGACTTGGGGGTGGTTGTGCAGGCAGATATGAAGTTCTCTGAGCAGTGCAGACGGGCTGCAAGAGTAGCTCATGGAGTATTGTCAATGATATACAGGAATTTTTCCACCAGGGATAAGGAGGTGATTATTCCCTTGTATAAGGCAATGGTCAGGCCACACCTAGAGTACTGTATACAGGTCTGGAGGCCTCATATCAAGAAGGATATAGAGCTGCTGGAACGAGTACAGAGACGGGCAACAAGATTAGTGAATGGAACAAAGGGGTGCTCTTACGAAGAAAGGCTTAAGTTTTGCAAATTACAGTGTTTGGAGACTAGGCACCAGTGAGGTGATTTGATAGAGGTGTATAAAGCCTTGAATGGTTTGAGCATGCTCAATGCTGATGGGATTCTTCCTCTAGCTCAGAACAATCACCTGAGAGGGCATAAATTCAAATTGAGGAAAGACAGATGTAGGATAGACGTGCGGAAATTTGCCTTTAGCCAGCGGGTGGTTGGTTGGTGGAACAGACTTCCATCCCTTGTTGTGGAGGTTGATAGCCTAAATAAGTTTAAAGCTCAGCTGGACAGGTATTTTGAACGAACAGAGGGGTGAAGTGGGTTTTTTTTTTTTTTTTTGGCTGATGCTGCATAAGCTTGCTTTCTTGCATCAAATGCTAATGCTAATATAAACCTCAGTCAAGTTCTCTGAGGTGCCTGGTTGCCACGCTCTGTAGCCCACATAATCGGATTCTCTCCTCATATGGTCGCCCCTCTGCTGATTCCACCATGTGAATTGTCCATCTTTGGACCCTTTCAAGAAGCTCAATGTCTTCTTTCAGATGAAGTCTCCATACTTGAACACAGTATTCCGAATGTGCTCTTACAATTGCCTTATACAGTGGGATTACATTCTCCATATCTCTACAGGATAATGTTCGATAAATAACCGATACAACAACACGGGCTTTCCTTGCTGCCTGTTTACACTGCAAGAAAACTACCTATCTGCTTGTATTATAACTCTCAGATCCCTTACTTCCTCTGCTGTTTTTATTTCAACCCCACCAAGCATATAATTTATTTTTGGTTGCGTTTTGCTGCATTAAAACATAGCTGCCACTTTTCTGATCATTTTTGAAGCCTGTTCCAAGTTATCCTGAAGGAGCACTGCTTGGTACTGATCATTAACTACTCTACCAATCTTTATGCCGTATGCAAATTTTGACATCATGCCTTTTATTCTATCGTCGATGTTGTTTATGAAAATCATAAACTGGGGTCCAAGAACCAATCCCTGGGGGAACCCATTTCTGACTTTATGCCAATCCGAAGAATATCCATTAATCATAACCCTTCGTCTTCTGCCCAGCAGCCACCCTGCAATCCATCTTAGAATTTTTCTGGTAATCCCAATATGTTCCAGCTTATAAAATAACATCTCATTGACAAATGCAAAGTACTGCATATGGGTAGAAGTAACCCCAGAGAAAAGTACCAACTGTGTAGTACTACACTTAGGGTGGTAGAAAATGAAAAAGGCCTGGAAGTAATTGTGCAGTCAGATATGAAGTTTTCTGAGCAATGTAGAGAGAGGCTGCCAGAGCAGGTCATCAGGTATTGTCAAGGATATACAGGAATTTTGCTAGTAGGGAAAAGGAGGTGATTATCCCTATGTATAAGGCAACAGTCAGGTCTGGAGGCCTCATTTAAGGAAGGATGTAGAGTTGCTTGAGCATGTACAGAGAAGGGTAACAAGATTGGTGAGGGGGACGAAGGGGTCCTCTTACGAACAAAGGCTGAAGTTCTGCAAATTGCAGCGGCTGGAGACTAGGCACTTGCAAGGTGATCTGATTGAGGTGTATAAAGTCTTGAATGGGTTGAGCACACTGAATTCTGATGGACCACTTGCTCAGATGACGAACCTGAGGGGGCATTAATTCAAATTGAGGAAAGACAGTTGTAAAATAGATGTGCGGAAATTTGCCTTTAGCCAGTGGGTGTTTAATTACTGGAACAAACTTCAGTCTGTTGTTGTGGAAATTGATAGCTTAAATATATTTTAGGAGGGAATGGATGTGTGAATTTTTTTTTTTTTTGCTGATGCTACATAACCCCAGGGGCTCACATCTAGTGAGTATGGGCTTGGCACACCCAGGGTCCTGAGCTGGATATCATCATTCTTCTCTTTCTTGGTGATTCCCTTCTTTCTCTCTCTCTCAGGGTAATTCAGAATTTTTTTTTTTTTTTTTTTTTTTTTCTGGTGCATCATAAGTCTCAGGCTTCCTTGCACCATAAGGCTAATAATAATAATAATAATATGCTTGCTTTCTTGCATCACATGCCACTATTACTAAGATTAAGCACAAGATTATTTATAAAACCTGGATTCAGCAATGAGACCAGTCTCTCACAACGACAGTATTCCAGTTCTGGTACCTCCACAGCATGGACTAGATTCTTTTTAAGACAAAATGGAATCCAATGAAGATGCAATTGAGACCTGAGAATTTCAGGCAATCCTAATTATGCATCTGACAGATATGCCAGAGCTATTTACCCAAGATGACTTGAATGGACTCAGTAGAGAACTAATCCTCTCTAAAGATAAAGTCTGCCTTGAGACTAAAGTAAAAATGGCTGGTTAAGAAGAACATCGAAGTGTCTCACTGTTGAAAAAGAAACCAGCTTTTGGAGATATTCTTTACAGTAAACAGTCTGCTGCTCTGCTACTGCCATGATACCAATAGAGATTTTAGGGAATTTCCACAAGTACATATTATGTATGAAGGGCACCTCTTCATTGTGGTACACAGTAAAGTTTGAAAGCTGTTCTTTTCCATAATGTGAACTTAAGCCATCCATTCCCATTGCCTGGTCTGTTCATCTAAAGGAGAAATATTACAAAGTAAAGGCACTACTCAAAGCAATTCAATACAGCACTCATCAGTGGAATATCTGTAGTGACCTGAAAAACCCTGGTATGTTAATCAGCATGCAAGGTTCACAAAATATTGTTTCCTATGACTGTGGAACAGCCATTCTATTGCAGACCATTCAAGCAGATGTGACCAAAGAAATGACCATTGCAATCAAAGAAAGATTGTTTTTAATTGCAATTTGATTTTGATAAACACCTCACTGTAATGTTGGACTCTCATATCAAAATAAGAACAAATTAATATTTAAAAGCATTTATGTAAATAATTTTAATTTACAAACCTTTGAAATTACTTTATATGAAAAAATTCACTTTTCAGTGCCTGCATGATATCATAAAACTCAACCCACAGAGATTATATACAGCATATTGTATATTGCATTTTACACTCACGTTACAGTTGTTCCGTTTGAACATATTCTACAATAATTATTCTTTTTGGAATCTCAAAAGATTGCCACCATCACCTCTCTGGCTGATGGAACTTTTTTTTGCCCTCTCTGGAACTCAGATGTTTACGTTGTTTAGAAACATCCAAAATTGCTGCTTTAACTCAGGCTGATAATGGTAGATCTATGTCTCATCCATGGTTACAAATCTTGCTAAAGAATTTTCCTGATATGCTTTGTAACATGCCAGCAATTCCAAGGAAGGCTTACAATGATGACGTATTGTAAAATAATAAGAGGAGTTTACCTCAACTGATGACGTTTTATATCAGATGTCAGAAGCCATGGGACCATTTTGTAGAAACATTTGATAAGCCCAATTCCTTTGTCAGAAAATTTTGTGGTATGGCATCAATGTTTTCTTGGCAGTTAGCTATTGTTAGTTGCCCACTATGAGGCTTATCTTCAATTCTCTCTCTCTCTCTCTAATTTGAATTCTGCTGCCCATTTTTAACTGTGATATATGATGGTGCAGATGTATCCAAAGTATGTACCATATGATCCATAACATCACAGATTCCTTTCAGATTAAACTCTTCTTCTGGAGGTATCTTATGATGGCACAACATTCAAATTTTTCCATTTGCTGAAAAAAACAATCATAAAATATATTTTTTACAGTAGTTTATGAAAGAACCAAATAACCAAACAAGGTTATATTCATATTTGTTGTTGTTTTTGTATTGAATATATTGAAATAAGACTTATTTTCGCTCCCTCTTGTTTTAATGTTTTGTTGATGGATTCATTAAACGTCAATCTAACTATAAAGTTTTCCACTGGGTGCTATTCACCTCACTTCCTCTTCTCTTAAAAACTGAGAATCTTCCACGTATATAGTAATTTGACAGCCAAGCAGTGACAAATGAGGTCCTGAAGATCTCCCCACCCCATCGTGGGAGTCCTTGGGAGAGTGAGAGGTGGGATAGAAACAGTTTTATAAATATCTTCAAAAATGTGTAATTGTACTGAAATATAAAACATGGTAAGTTCTGTTTACAGGTAAGAACTAGTTTTTTTTGGAGTCCTCCCCCTTGCTTTGATTTCTATGCACAAGTGAAGCAGTGAGTGTTCAGGAAGAGTTTTGGATTCAAAGCAAGGTGCTACTCTCATTGGATCAAAGCATATGCTGTATTTTCTGTTCCTCTCTATAATTTCCCAAGGTGTATATACCCAATCCTTCTCAGTAAACTGTGAACTTTTCTAATAAAAGGAAAGCAAGAACTTTGACAAAATAATAAAAAATGCATCATCAAAAATGCCTAGATGATGGGATGGATGGCACAACACCCTTGTTTATATAGCTGTGATGGGGAAATCTGTGGTTACCAAATCTCTGCTGTATAGCATACAAGTTAGTGCAATTGCATCATTTCTGTACCATAGCCAACTACTTAAGTAGTTATAAATTGCAATCCTTAAGTATATCTCATATTGTGAATACCTTCACAACGAGTTGCCATCATATTGCACTACCTATAATAAGTAACGTTTCACCATAGGAGAAAACTATTGTTACTTATTCTCGGCAGATACCATCACCCATACAGCCCTGTTTCGGAGCTTATTGGCTCCTCATCAGTGGGTGGGCAGGTACCCTGGTGTTGCGATGATGACAATCCAGTTGCAAAGTACAACTTCACAATATGAGAGATGCCTGATAGTGTGGGGTAATTCAGATTACAGAGTAGTTTAGGGCTAAAGCCTCAGGTTACAAAAGAAGTTGACTGGCATTCAAGTTAGTGCAATTGCATCATTTTAAGCCTAAAGCCTCAGGTTACAAAAGAAGTTGACTGGCATTCAAGTTAGTGCAATTGCATCATTTCTGTACGTAGCCAACTACTTAAGTAGTTATAAATTGGTATCCTTAAGTATCTTCCCAATTGGGTTTTCATCATTGCAACATCAGGGTACCTGCCCATCCACTGATGAGGAGCCAATAAGCTGCGAAATGATGCTGTATGGGTGATGGTATCCACTGAGAATAAGTAACAATAGTTTTCTCCTATGGTGAAACGTTACATATTCGAGGTAGTGCAATATCATGGCAACTCATTGTGAAGGTATTCACAATGTGAGATATACTTAAGGATGCCAATTTATAACTACTTAAGTTGTTGGCTATGTACAGAAATGATGCAATTGCACTAACTTGTCAATTTCTTTCATAACCTGAGGCTTTAGCCCTAAACTACTCTCTAATCTCTGCTGTATTTAAAAATAAATAAATGGAGTAATTAAGAAAACTGTATCTCCTGTGTCATTTACTGTCTTCGAATATACAAGAAATCACATAATAAAATTATATAAGAGATTTAATTTTTGTATTTCAAATACAGTAAGACAATAAATGTATTTTGCAGGTGAGAGATAATACAAAAAACTAATTTTTGCATACTCTTATAATCATCACTCACATTTCTTCTTATACACTGAAAGGATATTAAAATAAGACCACTTACCTAATATTGAGTCAGGCCTTCAGGAGCTTGCAAGAACAGCTAACACATCTCCTAGCATGCCAGTCACAAGGTGCTTGAACACATCTGGAGATATGGATTGCCATGATATATGTATAACATCCTATAATTATCTCACATTGGAGAGTGATGAGGTAAAACAAGTCTGACAACCTCTTCAATATCATCCTGCAGATATTTTATATTCCATCCATGCACATATCTGGCATATATCTCAGTGGCATGATGCATTATCCTGCTAGAAGATGCCACCACCATCAGAAAAACACTGATGCATGTGGTGAGCAATGATAGCACAATAGGCCTCCAGCGTTGGTCATCTTTGCACACATATCAGAGGACCAGGGTATCTCAAAAAAAAAAAAAAATCCCAAACCACATCCAATACTGCATCCTGCAGAGGCCATGCATTTTGGTCTATTTTCCTTTGTTGTCATTACTGTGCATATACTATGCTGTATAATTGCAAAATTTGTGAAGTCAGGAGGGAATGTCAAGTTAGTTGTCTATTCTGATATCCCCATTCAGTGGAGTGCATTTAATAGTCCTACTGTGAAGTGCTTTCTCTAGACTCTCCCATATTGTACCTTGTGGACAGTTGCATCATGGTCTACACAAGCTGCTATAGTAATCTTTATTTCCCTTTGTCTATGCCTTTTTCTTTGTTTTGCACAGAAGTTTTGTGTAGCTGGTTGTTTTGCCCCTTGTCTGCAACTCCTGAGAAAAAAGCACAATGGTTGGTCAGGAACACCCTGCTAAGTATCAATAATGGATTCATCTTTCCACTTTTTACCAACAATCATGCCTCATTGAATTCTGTGATACTCTGGCCTCTTTTCACTCTTGTCACATGTAACACTGTATGTGTAATAGTAATAGTGGCATGTGATGCAAGAAAGCAAATGTACGAGCTTATGTAGCATCAGTCAAAAAAAAAAAAAATTCACACAACCATTCCCTATAAAAGTTTTTCCAATTCCTCCTTGAATTAATTTAAGCTATCAACTTCCACAACAACAGATGGAAGTTTGTTCCAGCAATTAACCACCCGCTGGCTAAAGGCATATTTCCACACATCTATTCTACAACTGTCTTTCCTCAATTTGAATTTATGCCCCCTTAGGTTCATATTCTGAACAAGTGGAAGAATCCCATCAGAATTCAGTGTGCTCGATCCATTCAAGGCCTTATATACCTCAATCAGATCACTTCGCAGGTGCCTAGTCTCCAGTCACTGCAATTTGCAGAACTTAAGCCTGTCTTGGTAAGAGGATCCCTTCATTCCCCTCACCAATCTTCTTGCCCTTCTCTGTACACACTGAAGCAAATCTGCATCCTTCCTAAAATGAGGTCTCCATACCTGTACACAGTACTCAAGGTGTGGCCTGACCCTTGCCTTATACAAAGGGATAATCACCTTTTCCCTGGTAGCAAAATTCCTGTATATCATTGACAAAACCGCATGACCTGCTCTTGCAGCCAGTCTGCATTGCTCAGAAAATTTAATATCTGACTGCACAGTTACTCCCAGATCTTTTTCATTTTCTATCACCCTAAGTGTAGTACCACACAATTGCTATGTTCCTCTGGGGTTACTTCAATCGATATGCAGTACTTTGCATTTGTCAATGTTAAACTTCAGTTGCCACTTCTCAGCCCATCTGCCAAACTTTTCTAGATCCTGTTGCAGTAGCACACTGCCATTACTGTCATTAACAACCCTACCAATCTTTGTATCATCTGCAAACTTCTACACTAAGCCTGATATACCATCATCAATATCATTGATAAATATACAAAACAACAGTGGACCCAACACCGAACCCTGTGGGACTCCACTAATAACATTAGTCCATGAAGAGCAGCGTCCATTGATTACCACCCTCTGTCTTCTCCTACTCAAACCACCCTTTTATCCATTGTAGCAACTTACTCTTAATACCATTCTGCTCCAATTTGTACAGTAGTCTTCCATGCCCAACAGTATCAAAAGCTTTCCTGAAATCCAAGTATATGATACCAAAATTAATTTTTGCATCCAGTTCCTTTGTAACCACATCATAGTATTCAATCAAATTTGTCAGACAAGACTTTCCCTTAAAAAACCCATGCTGTGTCTGAATTATTGCTGCAGTTTTGTCTAGATGATCCTGCAATGCTTCTTTAACCAGTGAGTCCGTTATGTTCCCCGGAACAGAAGTTAAACTAACAGGTCTGTAATTACTCGTGTCAACCTTCGATCCCCCTTTGTGAATTGGGGATACATTTACACATCTCCAGTCCATGGGAATTTCCCCTGAGTCCAAGGATGCTCTCATGATTATGGCTAAGGGTTTGCTTAGTTCCTTTGCCACCTCCTTTAATATAACTGGATAGATACCATCCACCCCAGGTGCCTTTCTTATGTTTAACTTCAACAATTTCTCCTCCACTTTGCTGTCAGTTATTTCCAAATCATTAAGCACCCTTTTACAATTTGATAAACTTCTGGCATTTTCCTCCCTTAATAACTCATGTGTGAATGTAGATGCAAAATACTCATTCAATTTATTTGCTATCTGAGCAGGATCATCAACAGTCGAACCATCGATATCAAGTGGACCAATCTGATTCATCCCCTTCCTTTTAGAGTTTATATAAGTAAAGTAATCGTTGCTGTTTTTCTTAGCATCCTTTGCCAAAGATTTTTCATAATCTGCCTTCGCTTGCCTAATCTCCTTTGTGACTTGATTACAGACTAGTTTATATCTGCCATAGGCTTCTGTGTCACCTGATAATTTATATGCATACTATGCCTTTTACTTCTCTGCCATGAGTCTCATTATTTCATTTGACAACCATTTAGGCCTAAACCTTGAACAATATTTCTTAATCAGTATGAAAAACCTAGTAGCGTCCATAATTAATCCCTTGAATGCTTTCCACTTAGAATTTGCTGTTGGTAACATCATCAGTTGATCCCGCTATACAGAATTTAAAAACTGTCTGAGACCACTGTAGTCACCTTTACGGAAGCAAAAACCTTTCCCTTTACCCCTGAGGATGGGGTAAAGATTACTAGATGGTAATTATATCTTTAAGTAAATCCCACATCAGTACACTGTGATCACTGCCACCTAGTGGTTCCTTTATCTGTAAATTCTTAATACACGAATGATCACTGCTGATAACCAGATCACGAGTATAACCCTCTCTCGTTGCATCTCGATCATGCTGCAGCAGAAAACAATCATCCAATAAATCCACAAAAGTGTTGCTAGTGTGCGAGTGGCCAAACCACAAGTTCCAGTCAATATGTGGGAAGTTAAAATCTCCCATTATAAGACATTTTGATTTACTAATCCACTCTATTTCTCTGTACAATTTTCATTGTACGCATTTGAGTCATTAGGCCTATAACACACTCCTACTCTTATTTTTGCTTTCTCATTGCTTATGTCATACCAAACTGATTCAACATTGCACTGCCATCTATGTCAAATGGATGCACTTCCTTTGATTTTATGTTTTTCTTAACAGCATAACTGCTTCTCCCTTCCTATCCTGTCTATCCTTTCTGTACACATTGTACTCCCTAAATTTCAATTCTGCATTGCTAATATCTGTGTGACACCACGTCTCTGATATACCAACAATATCTGCCTTTGACGTCTTCACCAAGACTTCAAGTTCATCTAATTTATTTACTATACTTCTAGCATAGGTGTATATGCAAGTATACATGCACCTATTCTTATCCTTAGTTACCCTAACACTTCTCATGTATTTATTTATTTCATGATGACTGCCATCAGTCTCTGAAACCCCCAGCACCCCTCGCTCCAGGCCACTGCTCATTCTAATAGAAGTAGTGCAAGAATCACCTTCACTTCTGCCTGCGGCGACTTTTAGTCTGTGAATCCCTCCACAGAATACATGCAGTTTACTGACATGATACAATTGACACCTCATGGTTGTAGTTATGTGGAACAAATTGTAAATCTGCTCTGCCTTTTTTCTTTCTTTCTTCCAGTTTGCTGTAAAAATTTTTTTTATAATATATGTTATTGCTCTTATTTTTTAGGTGCCTCCGTAGCCAGGAGCAGCACACGCTTCTTGATTAGACCGGGGTTCGAGCCCATGACCACCAAATATGGAGGATGCGGAAAGGTCAGGGAATGACTACCGCATATCCCCGGAGCAATATGGCCTTAGTTGCTAATGCTCCTAAAAACCAAATAACAAACAAACAAACAAACAGCTATCTTATTTTATCAACATATTTTTAAAAAATATATTTCTTGTTCTCCAAATCATTTCAGTTGCTATTCCCCTTCCCCTTGATTTAATGGACCGGACAAATACAGTAAACCTCCACTATTCGCGGGGGTTACGCTCCTGAGAAATTTCGCGAATACTGAGTCATGGCTCCCATAGTAATAAAGGGGTTCCGTTCCAAAGTATGAAATATATAAGAAAAACTAGTCTAAAATTTTGTCTATATATGTATTATAGGTACCTTCATAATATGATTATGTACATAGACAGTACATAGTGAAATGCAAGCATATGGCATCGAAATGAAAATAAGAAACAGTTTAATATTAAATGTAATATTTATTAGAAATTTCAAACCAGCGCCTTTGCTAGTTTAAAAACTTATCCCGCCAGTGCTATCACCAGTTTCGCTAAAGTGTTGATAAAGGAGTTTTGCCTTTTCACGAATGATGAGTGAACTTAACGGAATTTTATTTTGAGTTCGGTCTTCTATCCACAGATTTAAAGCTTTTTCCATTTTTTCTAATTTAACATCACGAGTTACAGAGCAAATTTTTGAAGCAATTAGCGCATTTTCACGGACACTACGGTGGATTTTTTCTTCTGATTTTTTGATTGATCATACCGTTGACTCATTGATTTTATAATGTTTTGCCACTGAGGAGACACTTTCACCATTAGAAATTTTGTCTAATAACTCAATTTTATTTGCTAATGTCATCACCTTCTTTGATATTTTCACATTTCCCTTGTTATTCGTAGCCATATTTTTGTACGGGTTAGAAAGAACTTGTCCACAATAAAGTCACTTTCTTCCGTTAACACACTCGAAAAAGTCTGTTTTACACTGCAAAATGGTAGATTTATTACTTTTGTAAGCATATCAATTTATAAATTGATAAATTTATTCAATTTATAAGCATATAAATTAAAAGCAAATGACAAAACCTTCCATGGCAAGCGCATAACACATACTGAACAAGGATTAGCGAGAAATATCCACGCTCGTGATTTTGTCACCCCTCTCCCCCACCCCCACCTACTGAGCGCTGTTTTGACCGGGAAAGATAATTTTATCCACGCCCATGTTTTTTTATGGCGGAAAATGTTCACAACGCTTTAAAATTCACATTTTTTTTAGGTTTCATTTTATATTAAATCAGCGAACGCAAATACAGATACCACGAATAGCAGGGGTTTACTGTAATAATACAGTAATGTACATATTAATCTCGACCATATTATTTCTTTTAGGTTATACAAAACGTCAGTGTTATTATTAATTAAAAATTAATAATAATTACCTATTTCCATTATTGTTTTGATAATTACCTACTTTTATTTTTATAATCAAATTCAGGAAATTTTTATTCTTTCTGAAAACGTGTTCAAATAGCTGTTTTCCCAGATTACAGATAAAAGCAGGCGGTAACTTGCGAGCTGAACGTGACTCGGGACACTAAACTGCTGGTCTACCGACTCGCTTTGTTTCAGTCTCAGTCTGCCTCAACCTGTCGTGCGGTCAGGTTGTATACAGAGTATTTCTGTGATTTATGAATTGTGACTTTATTTATTAAATAATTTTGCAATCCTTACAATTTAAAATGGCATCAAGTGATAGAGCAGTTAAAAGAAAACGTGTGAACTTAAATAAATGTGGCACAGAAATTAGAGCTAATTGAGAAATTAGAACAAGGCATCTCAGTAGTGTGTGTGTGTGTGTGTGTACACATATCCCACAGTCTGTGTGTATGCGTGCATACACATAGACTTCACAGAGACAATACATTTTAAAAAAAAAAAAAGGAAAATTATGTAATTTTAAGCTCTTAAAACTTCAAATAAATTTATTTCTATTTTTGTAACTTTAGTAATTATAAAATACATTCAGTAAAAGTGACGTTTTAGCAAATACAATTAAAACAAAGAGAAAATGAATTTATAAGAAATAAAACAAAAATACAAATAGTTTAAAACAAAACTTTTAAACTATTTATTTGTATTTCTGCAAAATAATAATCTTGCAAACTCAGTATGCAAATTAATACTTTTAAATGATTTGTTTTTTAAGAAAATTGCACTTTTTTGAGCTTGATTTGTTTTAAGCTTAAAAAAGGGATTTTCTTAAAAGCTTGTCATGTCTATTATAAATCTGTGTCATAAAGATTGCAAGTTTTGCATATTTAATTTTTTAATTATGTTTGAATAGATATATATATCACTTGGCATAATTTTGAAATTTGGGCACTTCTGAGCAATATTTCCTTCAAATTTATGTCATATTATCAAAACAGGTAGACCTTATTCAACTGTTTCTTAATGGAATTAGTATTAATATTTGCCATAGAGTGCAAAGAAGCCAGAGAATTTTGTTGCACCAACAAAAACACACACACACACACACACAACCCTGTGTTTCTCCTTTTCCATAAGTACTAATTTGGTAGGTACAAATCCAGCCTCTAAATTTCCAATTAACAACTTGTTGGCTATATTCCAACCTATAATTCTCCTAGGTTTGAATTTATGTCGAACTAGTTCTAGTGTCATTTAACACCATGAAAAAATCTTCATTTACTGTATTTCCTCCTCTCATAGTCTTGATGAAGCAAGAAATCATGCCAGTAAAACATTAAAACAGAGGTGTAGTGTACATATAGCAAATTGACGCAATGCTCCTAGAGTCCCCAAGTCAAAGGTAGCCCCTAAACCTGTGCAACATTCTTAACAAAATTAACAATGGGACCCAAAACTGAACTATTCATTAGGCCCACAAGATCTTGTTTGCTATGCTATTCTATTGAACAGTAAGCAGTGAGGTACTGAACAATAGTTTTGGTTTTCAAAACAGTACTGCCTTTTGTTGGCAAGTAATCAGGATCAATTTCTCAACTTAGATATTTCGCTACAGTTA